>NW_006791661.1:1714008-1731930 GCF_000442215.2 Lipotes vexillifer
ATATATATATATTCTTTTTCAGATTCTTTTCCATTATAGGTTATTTTAAGATATTGACTATATTTTCTTGTGCAATACAGTAGGTCCTTATTGTTTATCTATTTTATATATAGTAGTGTGTATCTGTTAATCCTAAATTCCTAATTTATTCCTCTCCCCCTTTCCCCTTTCGTAGCCATAAGTTTGTTTTCTATGTCTGTGAGTCTATTTCTGTTTTGTAAATTAAGTTCATTTGTATCATTATTTTAGATTCCACATATAAGTGATATCATATGATATTTGCCTTTCTCTGTCTGACTTTCTTCACTTAGTACGATAATCTCTAGGTCCATCCATGTTGCTGCAAATAGCATTATTTCATTCTTTTTTATGGCTGAGTAATATTCCATTGTATATAAATACCACATCATCTTTATCCATTTATCTGTTGATGGAAATTTGTGTTGCTTTCATGTCATGGGTATTGTAAATAGTGCTGCTATGAACACTGGGGTGCATGTATCTATTTTTTTTTTGTATGTATCTTTTTGGAATTAGAGTTTTCATCTTTTCCAGATATATGCCTGGAAATGGGATTGCTGGATCATATGGTAATTTTATTTTAAGTTTTTTGAGGAGCTGCAATACTGTTTTCCATAGTGGTTGCACCATTATACATTCCTACCAACAGTGTTGGAGATTTCCCTTTTCTCTACACCCTCTCCAGCATTTAAACAAAAGGGACCTAATTAAACTTAAAAGCTTTTGCACAGCAAAGGAAACCATAAACAAAACAAAAAGATAACCTATAGAATGGGAGAAAATATTTGCAAATGATGCTACCATGGGATTAATTTCCAAAATATACAAGCAGCTTATACAGCTCAATATCAAAAATAATCAACCCAGTCAAAAAATGGGCAGAAGACCTAAATAGATATTTCTCCAAAGAAGACATACATTTGGCCAACAGGCACATGGAAAGATGCTCAACATCACTAACTATTAGAGAAATACAAATCAAAAGTATCAATACAATGAGGTATCACCTCACACTGGACAGAATGGAATGGCCATCATCAAAAAGTCTACAAACCATCTTTTACCTTTTTACTTTGCAAAGAGATTCAAACATCCTAAAACTTAGTTTTGTGATGGAGGAAGACAATTGCAGGCCTTCAGTAGGAAGTTAGGTCAATTGAGAGGAAAAAAACCACAACCAAAGTTTAAGGGCAGTTTAATTTCCTGTAGACTAAGAGCAAATGTGGGCAAAAGTAAGTATTGCTTTTGTCTTAATTTCAGAAAATGTTATTTTACTCCTGACAGGAGACTAGAAGGGTAGAAAGAGTGGTGGAAAAACTAGATTTGACTTGGTCATTGAAGAGTGGTTTTGAATCCTAGAAAGAGCTCAAGCAGTTATTCTGTTTAATGTGCTTACATAGAAATTAAATAGAGTACTGGCTGACCTTTTCAGTCTGAAAATATTGGTGTATTTGCTAACCAATTTATTAACTCTTTTGACATCTGCTGCTAATGTGATTACATGTGGATTATTTTCATGGCTGTACCAAAGAGACATTAGATGCTTGCTTTCCTTCTTGCCTGGAAATTGAAGTTCAGCTTCTATTTGCTACTTTCATGGAAGCTTTGGTCTAAGAACTTGCAGAATTTGATTGTTTGCATAAAACTCTATTATCCAAGCAGATCTTCACTCCTCATGCAGGTGCTCCCTGCAGAATCCCCCTACAGTTGAGAGATTTTGCTCTATGAACAGAGAACATAGTTAGAACCTGGAGGCTGAAAAGCTGTTTTATTTCCTAATTTTTATTTCCTACTTATTTTGTCTTATTTATATTTCATCATTACTTACATCTGAGAGAGTGGGAGTTCATTGGAACCTGTCTCCCGGAAACAGAACAGTGATTTAGGAAATATTTCGTTTTTTTCCCTCTCCTACTTACATGTTTCTTTTATTTTTAAAATTTTTGTTTTGTTTTTAATTTATTTTTTATTGAAGTATAATCAATTTACAAAGTTGTATTAATTCTTCTGCTGTACAGCAAAGTAACTCAATTATACACACACACACACACACACACACACACACACATATATATATATATATATATATATTCTTTTTTATGTTCCTTTCCACTACAGATTATCCCAGGATATTGAATATAGTTAGCTCCCTGTGCTATACAGTAGGACCTTGTTTTTTATCCATTCTATATGTAATAGTTTGCATCTACTAACCCCAAACTCCCAGTCCATCCCACTCCCAGCCCCCTCCCCCCCTTGGTAATCACAAGTCTGTTCTCTACGTCTGTGATTCTGTTTCTGTTTCATAGATAGGTTCATTTGTGCCATATTTTAGATTCCACATGTAAATGATATCATATGGTATTTGTCTTTCTCTTTCTGACTTACTTCACTTAATGTGATAATCTCTAGTTGCAGCTATGTTGCTTTAAATGGCATTATTTCATTCTTAATGGCTGAGTAGTATTCCATTGTATATATGTACCACATCTTCTTTATCCATTCATCTGTTGATGGACACTTAGGTTGTTTCCATGTCTTGGCTATTGGTCATCTGAAATAGTGGGAATTCTTTGGAAACCACCTCCTGGAAACAGAACAGTGGTTTAGGAAATATTTCCTTTTATTCCCTCTCCTACGTACATATTTCTTTCTTAATCAAAAACTTTCTCTTATGATTTAAAAATCTGCACTTTTGAAAGAAATTCTCATGGGCTTGGGAGATGATGAAAGTATAGTAATGTCACATAACTTCTCCCACCGAAAACAGTCAATCAGATTCTCATTGTATATGACTCTTGGGCATTTTGCCTACTGTGTCAACTGTCTAGGGATTCTAGCCCATGTGGTAGCTCTAATTATCCCCATTTTCTTATTTCCTGGCAAGGAAAATTCTTTCTAATTATTTAATAATTCTGATTCATTCTGAAATAAATTTCAATGTTATATTTTGCCATCAGTGAAAGCAATGTATTAATTTCATTTTAATTGTCACTATTCAGGAGGCCGTTAAGGCCAGGAATGTCACTTGGAGCAGAAACTTATGGAATATGGATTGAAATCAAATGATTAAATTCTTAATGAATATATTAATTTTTGCCTTTCATTACATTTTTATTTAAACATATATCGTATACTGTAAATCCATGAAGGTAGATGCCATATAGATTTTGTTCACCACTGAAACTTCACCCCTTAACAATTTGCCTGGTATGTAGTAACATGCCCATCAAATATTTGTAAAACTTGTTATTGAATGAATCAATGGATGTATCTGGATATGCATATGTCTATTTGCATAAAATGTCAAAGTAGACAAGTTTCTTCTGCTTCCTGCTGGTGTTAAAAATGCTTCCTAAATGTTTTAGGCTGTACCAGAATAAAATAACATTTAGAAAGTACAAATTCTTACCTGGACCCATGTATCCCAAACAGTGGTGAAGCTAACAATTTAAGATGAGGTGTGATGTAGCAAGGAAAATTGTGCCAACCAGGCTCTTCTTAAGTGACATTTCCCACAGTATGTAGGTGGTTAATGTGATCTGATACAGAAAAAGCATTTTTAAAAAGCATGGCCTGACTTCACAGGTTTCCAGTGCAATTATTTGAAGAGATTTCAGTTTAAAGAAATTCACTCTGTAACTAGTTGAGAGCTTTGGCAGAGCACATTTTCTATAGAAGTATTTATATAAACCTGTTTCCATAGTATCTAGGCTCTCTGAAACCTTGCTTTAGCAGAAGACAAATGAAAATTTCAAGAATATTCAGGTGATTTCCATCAGGATATGTTCACTGAACACACTTGGTTAACATTGTGCTGTTCTTGGGAATCCAGGAATATAAAGACAGAGAGGAAGATAAAGTTCTCCAATATAGGAATGCTAAGGATAATCAGCAAGTGGGAAAGGGATATCTAAGATAAGAATTACTTAATTAATATGGCGCTAGAACTGAGACTTAAATTCTTCTACTACTATAGAACCACCATCTAGAAAAGAGGGATTGAACAAAATGTTTTTTGTTGGTGATAGGGCAGTCCAAAGCAGGAGACAGCTATATTCTCTGCGTGAATGGCTTTTTGTAGGAGTATGAATAGAGATGGGGAGTTCTCTGTGCAGAGAATGATAGAGCATGGCAGAATAGTAAAATTATGCACAGAAATGATGAAGGGTATGGAATGGTTAGAATAACTGAGTAATGAATAGACTTATTTCATATAAGTAGCTTATAAAAACATATAAATAGCTCATAAAAACAATTTAAACATGTATGTCTTCTTTTCACTGACTGTGACCATCATATTCCTCCAGTCAATAGTGCAAATATACCTCCACCATCTGAGAAAATTGTTTTAAGAGAGTATCCAACTTGTCTCCATATATTCCAACCTCCAGGAGCAGTCATGAAGCCTACAGAGGGGGATGGTCCAGGTAATTTCTGGACCAATGAATATATATTAAATTAGTGCAATTACTTGTATTAAATTAAATTAATACAAGTAGTCAGTACTGCTTAGTATGCCTAAGTCCTAAGTAACTGGATAGTAACTATATCAGTATATATCTGTACCAATATCTATATCTATCTATATCTCCCATGATCTGCTCTCTCTAAGCTGGAGACCTAGAAAAATTGGTATAATTCAGCCCAAGTCCAAAGGCCTGAGAACCAGGTGAATAGATGACTTATATCTCAGTCCATGGGCAGGAAAGATGAGATGCCCCAGTTCAAACAGTGAGTCAGTGAGGCAGCCAAAAAAAAGGATGAGGGCTTCCCTGGTGGCGCCGTGGTTGAGAGTCCGCCTGCTGATGCAGGGGACACGGGTTCATGCCCCAGTCCGGGAAGATCCCACATGCCACGGAGCAGCTGGGCCCGTGAGCCATGGCCGCTGAGCCTGCGAATCCGGAGCCTGTGTTCCGCAACGGGAGAGGCCACAGTTAGAGGCCCACATACCGCCAAAAAAAAAAGGATGAATTTCTATTTCTTCCTTTTTCTGTTCTATTTAGGTCCTCTGTGGATTGGATGATGCCCACCCACATTGGACAGGACAGTCTTCTTTAATGTGTCTACTGATTCAGATGGTAATCTCATCTGGAAACACCCTGAAAGACACAGCCAGAAAGAATGTTTAATCTGGGCACCTGTGATTTACTCAAATTAGCACATGAAATTAACCATTATGTGAATGGAGAGGAAGGAAGAGCTGTTTACTGTTCTGTGGAATCCATATGATTCTAAGTGGTAGAAAAGATTTGTAATAGGGAAGAACCTTTGTATTCTACTGATATTACAAGTTAACCGTTAAGGGGATGTTGCCTATAAGCTTAAATTAATGGCCCATCTCTGGGAATCCTGCCTCCCAGGAATGAGTGTTAAGCTAAAATACCTTTGTTTAGCTCACAGGAAACATTCTGACCAGGCCTATCTGTGAATGACTGCAGGAAGGAAGAAATCTCCTCTGGAGGCTGATGGGAACCAGGAAATGATTGACATTACGCCCTCCCCTTTTAGTATAAAAGAAGCCTGAATTCTAATTCTAACTCAGGCAAGATGGTTCATCTTGGACACTAGTCCACCATCTTCTCAGTCTGCTGGCTTTCCAAATAAAGTCACTATTCCTTGCCCTAACAACTCGTTTCTAGATTTATTGGCCTGCTGTGTGGCAGTCAGTATGAGTTTGAGTTTGGACTCAGTAACAAGATATTTTCTCTATTCTAATGATAAAATATTCACATCACTGAGAGACCATATGCCTTATCTAAATATTATAGCAGGCCACAGTGAAACTCAGACTATACCAAAATTTCCTATCCTTCATCCAGAGCTTTTTCCTGCTATTATGTTTCCTTACAGAACTGTTAGTATATTAATGTTTGTATGTTCTTTGAGGTGTCATCTGCCATCTGTGACTTATGTCTTGGTATATCACAGTCTGTATGACACCTTTCCTCAAAATGAGTCACTGCATCTTTGATTACTGTATACCAACTTGGCCCACAGCCACAGTCCTCAGTATTTTACCACTATGCCACATTGCCTTACTCAGGGTTTCAAAAACTGAAGGAGAAGCTCTTACCATAGAATCCCTTTTAGCTCTGTCTTTTGGGTTTGTAGAGGTAAGTGCAAAGTTCCAAAACTGCTGGGCAGAGCTTTTGCAAACTTTAAAAAAACTGTAAAGTTTTTTACTGGAATGTCTCAAAACCTTTTACTTAGCTTCTCTCCTAAACTGTATAAATTGCAAACTCCTTTGCTGGCATTCAAAGCTTTCTGTGGTCTGACTTCAACTGACCTTACACCCTTTTTTACTATTATGTCTCAAAATGAATCTCATGCATCCATTCAGATAACTCAGCTCCTGGCCATTCCACACCTATGCCACGGCTTCCCTACTGTTTTTTTTTTTTTTTAACTTTATTGGAGTATAGTTGATTTACAATGTTGTGTTACTTTCAGGTGTACAGCAAAGTGATTCGTGCCTTTCTTTATGTACATGGGCTCCTCATCACTTTTCCCTATGCTGTGATGACTATTTTATCCTTCCCATGGCTCAGGCCAAACACGCTGAAGACATCCTTGAATTTCTCTCATTCTCCATATCAAATCCATCAGCATAACTTGTTGGCTTTTCCATCTAGAATATTTCTAGACACCAATATTTTTTCCTTATTCTATTATTCTGATCCACGTATAATTATCTCTCGCCTGAATTTCCAAAGCCAGCCAAATAACTGGTTCATTAGCTTCAGACCACATACACCTTTAGTCTATCATAGTGCGAGTGGCCAGAATAATCGTGTTAAGGCAGATGGCATGTCCTAGCCGTCCTCCACTCCCTGGAAGGCCACGACATATCAGTTAGTCTGCAAAGCTCTGGGATGTTTGGTCCTCATGTCTGTCAAATTTCATTTTCCCAAACACTTCTTGAACAATCTGCTCCAGTCATACCGGCTTCCATTCTATTCCTCAGGCATTCAGGCATGCTCCCATCTCAGGGCCTTTGAACTGGTGTTCTCTGTGCCTGATATGCTTGACTCCAATTAACCTCATCGTTTATACATGAGTCTTGTTTTTACCTTTACAAGTAACTGAGTAAATTAATCAAATGAATAAGTGCTCCTTGACTCTCCTGGTTCCCTCCTTAGACAAATGTACTTAACTCAAATTTAGTTATTTCAATTCAACTAAAGGGCTTACTTCTTCCCTCATTTTTAACCACCTTACAAATGTTTCAAATGATATTGCTCTTGTGAGAATTGGAGCATTTTACATGAAAATATTCATATCAATCAATTTGGAGATCTAATATTGGATTGGATATTTATTACAAACAAAAAAAGATTAATCAAATGAAGAAAAGTTCATATCCTCAATTCTCAGTTATAAATAGTAGTTTCAAATGTGAAACTACTATTTATAATTTTTCTATTTTTACAATTTTGTACCTATATGAGATGATGAATGTTCACTAAACACTGTGATAGTCATTTCGTGATGTATAAATAAATGAATTATTTATTGATGATGCAGTTAATTACAGCATTGTGATGGAAAATTAATGGAAAACATTAAAAGCTATGACAATAAAACTAATTGTTTTACTGTACTTTAGGGGAAAATTAATTCATTGTTTTTTTAAACTCATATTAGGATTCTTTGAAAAATAATAATTACCCACCTGTTTCATTCTCATGGACTAGTTAAATGTATATGTTCTCAATTTGGATTATAAATGATTATAGTCTGTAAAATCACTTAAAGCTTAGGAAATATATGTTAAAGAAGAAAATTTGGAACAATAGCTTAATCTCGTTGGGGCCCAACTATGTAATAAAGACACTGATTTAGAACTAAAATTGCATCTGATGTGGAGTTAGAGGGTTGGGCATGGAGCTGAAATTCTGGGTTTACATCTTGTCACTGTCATTTTCTGTATTTTCTTTCCTGGGCTAATTATTTAATCCCTTTGTACCTTAGTTTCAACTGTATGCTAATTTCAACAGTATGTCTCAGAACCTTTAACAAAAATTAATGCAGAGATTCCCCAAGATAGTGGAATAGTAGCAAGCATTTCCCAAGTTTACTTAACTATGAACTCCTTTTCCCCCAAAAAAGAACGATTTGTAATGTAATGAAATTTGGAAGTGCTGGATTTGATCATTCTTAAGGGTATCTATTTGTTAATATGTGTCAAGAATGGATTTTGAGGGGATCTAAAAAATTCCCTTACAAGGGAAAATTTGTATATATATTACTTTTTAAAGGAATAACCTCTCAGAAGTCCATAACACCCCAAATTTAACCACCCCTGCTATAGCACTTTCATTGGAAAGCTTTGTAAAGTTCTAAGTGTATAAAGTTAAAGGAGCAGAGGCCCTGGAATTAATGATGGGTTGGTGTACTGAAAATAATTTCATATACTGGAGTATACCACGTGTCAGGACTGAGCAGTGAAATAGAAGCAGAAAAGGACCACAAATGGAATAAGTAGATACACTTGGTAGATAGAGTTGCTTTACATACCATAGGAGATTCAAATTTATTATTTAGGCAAATGAGAAAGATTTGAAGAATTTTTTTTTAAGTCTTTATTGAATTTGTTACAATATTGCTGCTGTTTTTTATGTTTTGGTTTTTTGGCCATGAGGCATGTGGGATCTTAGTTCCCCGACCAGGGATCGAACCCGCACCCCCTGCATTAGAAGGCGAAGTCCTAACCACTGGACCACCAGGGAAGTCCCAAGAGTTGAAGAATTTTGAGCAGAAAATGAACAGTTTTATTTACATATGGAAAAGATCAACTTGGTGCTGTGGCGGCAGACGGGTTGGGTGGGAGGCATGTTAGTAAAATAGGAGGTAGAAAGACTCTTACTCTCCTTCAGTGTTTTGTCTGGACCATTGTAATCACCTCCTCACTGGCATTCCAGCTCCTTCCTTTGCTACCCAGAGAGATCCAGTTAAAACACACTTCCAGTTATAAGATAAATAAGTACTAGGGATGGTATATACAACATGATAAATATAATGAACACAGCTGTATGCTATATATGAGAGTTGTCATGACAGTAAACCCTAAGAGTTCTCATCACAGGGAAAAACAACTTTTTTTCTATTTTTACAATTTTGTACCTATATGAGATGATGAATGCTCACTAAACTTACTGTGATAGTCATTTCATGATGTATATATGTCAAATTATTATGCTGTGCACCTGAAACATATAGAGTGATGTATGCCAATTATTTCTTAATGAAACTGGAAGAAACCAAAAAAAGACAGGTCAGATCACCTCTCTGTTCAAACTGCTCACATGTATTCTCATACCACTCAGATTCAAATCCAATGCCCTAACCAGGGACCACAGGACTGAGTGTGACTGGTACTGACCACTGACTTGCTACTCACTTGACCTCATTTCTGTTCCTCCCCACCACCCTCCGGGCCCACACTCACACTACTCTGACCTTATTCAACGATCAGTTCTATGATAATACCAAACATACTTCTTCCTCAGGAGATTTATTTGTACAGTCTTCTCTCCATGGCCATATCATCTCTCAGATCTTTCAGGTCTTTGCTCAAATAAAAATCTCATTTGAAAGTATTTTCCCGACTACCCTGTTTTAAAAAGCACCCTCTTTAATACTCACTGACTTTACATGTATTATCTTGCCTTATTTTATGCACAGTATTATGTAACCTAATATATGCCTATCTATTTGTTTTTGATTGTCAGACTCCCTTACCCCTCCACCCCAATACACACAGACACACAAACGCACACACACACAAATGCACACACACACACACACACACACACACAAAGATGAATATAAATCTACATGAGAACACAGATTTAGTCTGTTTTTATTCAATCAGCCAGTAATTACCTAGTGTCTGCTATGCGGCAGGCACTGTTGTGAAAATTAGTAATATAACAGTGAAAAGAAACAAATAGAAATCAATATTTCTGCCTACAAAGACTTTACATTCAAATTGTGCTCTAGTTTTATTTGTTGGCTTATCCTCAACACCTGCAGGAGTGCCTGGAACATAGTAGGAGCCCAATGAATGTTCATTGAATGAATATGCAATTGAGTTGAGGTCCTAGAAAGAGAACGCAGGAAAGAAACTGCAGATATAGAATCAATAGCATATAGAGGTGACTAAATGTTTGTGAAAGTGAGGAATGTGGAATCATTTAGGATGGCTGCCAGTTTCGTAGTTTATGATGTTATTTGTTCAGTCATGGTAGCTGTACATTGTGTTACCAGATCATAATTATTTCTTAAAGTGATGTTCTTGTACTGCCAAGATATTTCCTTTCAATCTCTAAATTTGATATCTACCCATTTTTCATGATAAGTATGGGAGTGGGGAATAGACTATCAAATCTATATATAATGCTTAAAGCTGAGAAACCAGCCAAATGGCACTGACAATTTAAAAATATTGCCCATCTAGTGATTCATGCATAAACATTATTTAAACAAACATCTTAAGCTTGGTATTGTGTTCTTGGCTTGATTTAAATTTCATGTTTCAACAAGGCCCAGATGTTTTACTTCAAATCTGGAAGGGTCTTGCTCATTAAAGAAGAAGCAGGGATCCCACATCTTAGACCACCATCACCCTTCTCACCTTTTCAAGAAAGTATTGTAAGAAATTATTCAGGCTCATGTCTATGCATAAAAGGAGGTATTTTCAGCTTATTTGACTAAGAACATGTGATTCCAAACATGACACGTAATTGCATTTAGCCTGAGATTTATTATTTGTACAGGAAGTATTACACTTATTTATTACATTATCAAAATATGCACAAAGTACTTATCATAGTGCCTCATGTAGAATGAATGCTCAATAAATATCTCAGTTTGTACTGTTTCTGGAGAGTCTTCCCTGACCAAGATACCATGTGTATCATTTAGCATAAATTGCCCTGTATTTCTTTTGTGTGACTTTTTGGGAAAAGGTCCAAAATAAAGAATCACATGGGAATGATTTCCAGTTCAAGTTAGCCCTGAGGCAATCCTACAGGGAGGAAAGGAAGTGGTGCAGTGATGCTGACAGCAAATATTGGCTAATTGATAATTTTTCTGAGGACCAATCTTGAACTCCATTGGTTATGGCCATTGGCAGATCTCAAGAAACCACAGTGTGCTTTTTCAGCCTTCTCAGCATTGTACACTTTGGACCAGCTGGACACAAATGAAAGGCCCAATTTGAAATGTATGCCTTCTTATCCATGGCGCAATAATCCGCTGATAAAAATGTATTCCAGGAGTGATCTAACACCCAGATTTTATGAGCCTTGATTTGAGAAAATTACTAATTAATAAACCTTCCTTTTACAGGGTGCCCAGAGAAGGAGCATAAGTATTAGTTGCCTTTAGAGCTAGAACAACAGTCCGATTACACTTTTATAATGACACACGATTATTTCATTCTAACTTGTTTATGCCTTTCCGTGCTGCCTTTGTATGCCATCCTATGAAAACACCCATTTTGGAATGGACTAATTTTGGAAACACTCTATTATGTGTAATAAGTATCATTCATTAACTGAAAAGTAACAATATATATTTTATTTCTGTAATAAATCCAGTTCACTAAAACTCCCCTTAAAATGCAGGCACTCAAACTAAATAAGCAATTATCACACACACACACACACACACACACACTCATAAAATCCAAGATATCAGAGATGTTAATGGAAAATTAGCCTAGGTAAATTTTCCATTGTCTCTGGGTCTGAGTGGATCTAATGAAAATTGCCAAAAGAAATGAAATGGATGCTGTAATATAGTCTAGCTATCTTAACAAATTGAACTGTAATTAGTTAACATTAATACAAGTTCTAAAACAAAATAAAAAGGAACATGATCTCAACTAAGCAGCTGGCAGAAACAGGATTTTATAAAAATCAATTTAGAACTAATTGAAGAGGGTGAATCCTTTGGTTTTAAATAGGTTGCTTGCTGTTTATTCTTAAATTTTCTCTATTCCAACCCCCAACCCCCAACCTACCCATAAACGAAACAAACTCTAAAGGATCTGGAAAAAATAGTGTTTTAATAAAGATACCTTAAATGATAAAAGGATGTAAATATATCCTGAAAGTGAAAACCAAAGTGCAGAGGGGAAAATCTGATTTTACAGAACTGCATCGTAATATAAAACCAGATTTGTATACTTATAAATATAAGTTGTGTGCATTATTCCTTTGCCAGGAAACTGCATTAGACACATCTGTATAAAATATATTTCCAATTTAACCAGTCTGGAATGACCACATTCATTTTCTAGTTCACTGCAAGGGTAAGTAATATAATAAGCACAATGTATTCTCCAAATTTAATAATTTAGCATGCTTGCTTAGTTAACTTATTATTACCAATGTAACATCTTGGGCTTTGTTTTTTTCTATGTAAAATATCAAGCACATTGAAGATGCTTGCAAACTTAGAATTAAAAGTTTATCTTCTTCAAACTGAGTTTGTGGAAACAGGATTTTTTTCTTTTTTTGCCATTAAAATCATTTTTATTTTAAATAGAGTTCCATATTTGATTGTTAATCATAAACATACAAACGTGTCTGAAAAATCGATATGCTCTTCTTCTAAATGGAATAAAATCAAGCTAAACAAAGATCTAAAAATAAGTTTGTAAGATGTTTATATATAGAGAAAATCAACTTTAAAAGGAGAGTGCATGTGGTTTAATTGGAAAATAGGCTATGGTTGATGGAACACAGACCCTATGGAGTTACTTTTTTATTGTGTATTTTTAAAATTCAGCAAATATATCCCACAGAGATGTACTATGTCATTTCCAGAGGGGATATTTTGAGCTACAGCTGAAAAACCAATATTTAAATACATGAAATATGCAATACAACATGAAAAACAAATTAGCTGAAAACAGGTGTAATTTTTCCCTCCATATTCCCATCTCAATTTTCAATATTATATCAGAATGCCACACAAAAGAGAGAACTCCATACATACTAAAATATATTAATGTGAGGACAAAAAAATGGGTATTCAAAGTTTTCTCCGAATTGTCTTATATTTCATATATTTGTAAACTTGTTCTCTTTAGAAAAAAGTCAGATTCTCGTGACTTCAATTTTTATCACATTCAGGTCTTTGCTCAAATGTCACTTTATCCCTGAGACCTTCCTGGATCCCTCTAATTAAAACTGCACCCACAGCACCCCAGGGCATGATTACCCTCTGCCCATGTTTCTTTCTTCCTTTGTTCTGCCTTACTTTCTCCACTGCATATGCTATATCTATTTACTAGTTTACTAGTTTATTGTTTCTCTCCATTAGCTATAATTAGTGTTATAATTCATTGGTTCAAAAATCAATGTACATTAGGAATTTACATTCCACAAGTTTCTTGTTATTTAAGTCAGATAAACCTTGAAAATTTCTTCTGTATTTTAGAAATCTAAATCCTTTCTTCTTCAACATATTTATCTTCCTATTTTTCATAGTCTTTCTCCCCTCCCCTTCTGTAATCCTTTTTCTCTAAATTTTCCAGAGCCAAAGCTGGAAGACCATAGACCTTTCTTTACGTATAATCCAAAGGAACTATTCTTTGTTACTGGAAATAAATCATGATTTGTTAAAATGTAAAATGATTTGTATATGCCTGAAATAGCAAGTGGATTGCAGTGCACTTTGTAGCATATTCTCATTTGATGAACTTGCATGTGTCTTCAAGTTGTGAAGGTCACATTCTCATCAAAGAGATTTTTAGATTACAGTATTGTTTAGAATTTTTATTTCATCTCTTTTTAATTTAAAAGTAAATCATTCTGTAATAATTCATCTAATTTTAATCCCTAAGTATATAGGAATGGTGATGACACTATCTTGAGCCAGAGAGACATGGGAAAGTGACTGTTATTTTGAGGATTCCATAAAGTCTTCATTTATGGTTTGTCAATATAAGGAAACCAGATGTCTTTTTCTGGGTGAAAGTGTCCCAGAAGGATAACTATCCTAAGGAAGGATATTGGAAGATTGTTACGTACTTCATGTACATTTCTATAGACCGATCATGATATGTAAATAGATTTATCATATTTACCATATCTAAGACTTATGAATGTTTTGCATTTGTAGGTGTTCAAATAAAACTGATGTAATGGTCTATAGCACTTAATAGATGATCAGTAGGGATGGATTCCAAATTATTCAACTATGAGAACTCCTTTCAATGGCCATGATAGTCATCCTGCTTTTAGTGCTAAGACTAATCATGATTAACAAAGGAACAGTTTCAAATGCATTTGAGGTTTACTAATTATGACAATACCACTCATATTTGAAAAATACTGTGACAGTTCTCTCTGTCTTGTACTATTTGTTGAGACTCCTGTTCAGGTTTTTTGTGTGTTTGATTTGGGAATTTGTACCATGAACTTTCACCCCAGTGATCACTGTTCAGACACTGGGGACCACTGTCCTCTGGTTTGAAATCTTTGAGAAATTTAACCGCCAGGCCAGGCTTTCTGCAAGCAAAATATTTTTAAGGATCACTTTGATGTAAGTGATGTTACTTCAGGTGTTAGCCTGGGTCAAAAGAGAGCAGAACTAATTCTTCATCAAATTTGAGCCCCTGGCAGGAGTGAAGCATGTATGTACTGAAAGTTCTATAAATTTCAGTACCAACCTCACAGTGCTGTGAAGATGAATTGAGTTCCAAACTTCAAACCTTTTAAAATAGTTCCTGGAAAATAAAAACTGCTCATTAAGTGTTAACCATTATCATTGTTATAAGTATTGGTCATTGTTTCCAAAACTCAAGAGACAATAGAACTTTTGCCCATTTTATCAGGTAAAGATGGAAAGAGCCATCTCAGTCTTGGGAACCTAAAACCCTCTTCCTGCTTTAAGGTGCTAGGGATACAGAGTGAATGAAACAGACATGGTCTGTGCTCTCAGAAGATGTTTATGTCTCTGTGGGACATAGCTGCCTAACAACTAAATACACATAGGATTGTGTAGTGCAATAATAAGTACTCCGAAGGAGAAGTTTGCAGAACTACTAAGATGTATCACAGGGGACCCAGCCAAGATGAGAGGATTAAGGAAGACTTCTTGGGTGAAGAGACATTTGAAATCTAAAGCATGAGTGGGAATTGACTACTTACATACGAGTGGGGAGGGGCAGAGCATTCCGGGTAGAGGCAGAGTGCTTACATGTGAAGACTCTGAAGTTGCTGGAGGAACTGAAAGAAGACGCATGTGGTTAGACCATAATCACTGGGGGAAAGTGGTCAAAACCAAGACTAGAAAGAAAGGTTGGGGGTGAGGTGGCAAGGCCAAGTTAAGAATTTTAGATTTTGTCTTATGGAAAATAGGAAGATATTAAAGAATTCCCAGTAAGACCTGTAAAGTACTGGCTTAATAATCACAGCATTTTGTCATTTGTGTCATCAACAAAGAGGAATTAAGAGTAGCCCTACTATCATTGATACTGAAAGGGGTGCTCATATTTAAATATTTTGTAGACAATTATTGTAGATAATCTATGAAGGGCTAAACACAATAATGCATGTTTTACTTGAAAACAATTGTTCAAAAAGTATTAACCCAGTACTAAAATCTGGCAAATTTAATTGTCTAGGTCATTGTCTAGGTCAGCACATGTAAATGATTAAAAGAGGACCCAGACTGATGGGTTTCAAATCCCATTTCTGCCATTTATTCTTTGGGTGAACTTGGATGAGTTATCTTTTGTTTATCAGTTGTTCTCATATGTAAAATTAGGGTAAAAACCTTACTTTCATAATTAAATAAGTTTAATATATGCCAAGCAACTTGACAAATTCCTGGCCCATTTTATGCTCTTAAAAATGTGAAGAGAGACACAGTCATCTTTTATGGAGTACCTGGGGGGGTACTCAGCACTCTGTTAGGTCTGTCAGAGCGAAAATAAGGGTGATTTCTAATTTACAGTAGTTTTGTGCAGCTAAGTTGAGACAATATATATAAAGTGTCTGGCATGGGCATTAGCTCATAATGAACACTCAATAAATGTGAGAGCTTCAGGATACTATAGAAGAGCTAATCTAAGGATGAGTGGTGGTTCTCCAGACGGTCAAAAAATGAAGGAAGAGTCCAGTGGGTACCTGAATCATTCCAGAAATTTATGTCTTTAAACATTTTCTTCACGTAGTTATTTGAAGAATGTTAATAACAGAGATCTGGGTTATGCAGCAGACAGAATGCATGATTAGGACATCAGGAAAGTAGGGGCATCAAAAAATAAAGGGAAAAGATATTTTTCTGGAAGGAATTGATTATTAAAAGTAAAAAAAACTGCAATGAAATAGTATGAAAAAAATAAGATCATTGCTAAACTTATATACTTACATTTATTTACTTGTAAATTATATATTTGTACCCCGTCTCCCTCTATATATTTTATTTTGTTTTGAGTTACCCATTCAAAACACCATAATCTTCTCAGTGTCTAAGGGTCTCTAAAGACTGTAATCTGACCCTGGAGGTATAGTACAAACAGATGGATCACAGAGCATCTGACCTGGTGCGACAAGTGGCTCAAAGGGAACACAAACCATGGTTGTGTTTGTGTAAGGATGATGTTTTTGTCATGGAAATTTGTGAGTAGGATCTTTAGGGCACATTTTAGAAACTGGATATCTGCTGCCCACATTCATTCATTCATAAATGATAAATATTTATTAAATACCTACTGTTTCAGTCAGGACTTAGCAAGGAAAGCAGAAATCACCCCCACTAAGAGAGGATTTTGTAGAGAGATTTGGGCTGGGTGATCAAAGGGAGGCTTGGGTGGTTGAAAACTAGAAGCTCAGAGGGCTGCCCCATGGATGTGGATGGAGACCAAGGCTTCTGAGGAGAAGGCGCTGCTCAGTGGAGATGCACACTTATAGGAGTGGGCTTTCCTCTGTGGAAGGCTGCTGCTTGGCAGGGGTTAGTGTCTCCGATGAGGCTCTGTGAAACTGGTTGTGGGATTGTGGAAAAAAGCTAGAGACCAGAATGAGATGCTACAAGCAGAACAGCAGGAAAACAGTAAGAAGCAAGTCTGTCCTCCATCTTTCTGCTAATCCAGGGCTCCTGATTAGCAATGCCTCACAGGAATCCAGCTGACAATTGAGAAATACAGTTTGCCAAGCTCCAATCTCACAGAGCAGAATTTAGAAGGGTGGATTTGAAGCTGAGAGGGAAAAAGAAGTAAATATCCAGCAGACCTAATATGTGCCACAAATCAAGCTCTAGATATAGTTGTGAGCATAATAAAGCCTCCACTTTTATTGAGTATATAGTCTAGAAACAATAATAAAGTAAATGAATAAATAAATAATACTATCCCAGATAGTTATACATTCCAGAAGAAAATAAAACCAAGGGGCTAGTGAGTGACCAGTGCGGTGGTGAAGGAAGGCTATATTAGAAAGGTGGTCTCAGGAAAGAGCAACTGAACAGAGTTCACAAAGATGAGAAGCTCTCTGAAGAGCTTATGTAATCACATTTTCAGCAGAAGAAATAGCAAATAAGACCCTAAGTCAGAAAGTATCTTGGCACAGAGAAGATGACTTTGGAAATGTAGACATGAGACAGATCACACAGACCATGAAATTAGATTTAACTATTCCAGGTGAAATGGGAAAACATTGGAGAATTTTAAGCAATCTGATTTATGTATTAAGAAAATCATTAAGTCTGCTGTGTGGAGAATGGACTGCTGAGGAACAGGACAGGCCATAAATGCTCACAGGTGAGTTTCATTTGGCTTGCACTGAGTTAAAAAATGAAGCAACGCTCAAACAGTGGTAAATTTCTAATAAAAACCAAATTTCTGGCTTCCATCAGACTATCTCAAGGTCTGGCATTCCT
>NW_006791661.1:1732054-1738021 GCF_000442215.2 Lipotes vexillifer
CATTCCTGTACTCACAACATGGCGACCATCTGTTGATGCTAAGTGACCACTGCCTTTCTCGAAGGGACAATTTACCAGTACCCACTCACCTCTCATTTTATCCCCGACCAGACTTTTTTTTTTTTCACTAATATTAGTTGCCTGAACCATATAGCCATTTGAGTTTGTGACTTTTGATCTTTTTTTCTTGCTCTCAAGCAAAAATTTTTCATCCCTCACCCCCATTTATAGTAATTTCTTTTCCTTCAGCCCTCAGGCGCACAGAATGACATAAAACGTAACTCTTGATTCAGGAAGTGCTCTCACCATTGGTCCAGGTGTGGACTGCTCGTATCTAGACAATGGAGGGCAGGAGCATGAGCAGAATTCCAGCAAGTTCTTCCCTTTTTCATCCTTCCATATCTAGCCTTGTTGCCTCCTGCCTCAGAGCAAAGTAGATTTTTTCCCAAAACCCATTCAAACAGCCACCAAGAGCTGTATCCTCTCAGTCTCCTGTTTTTCAGTCCAGGTTGACCTTAGAGAGACTAGCATTCATGTAGGTCAGGAATTGGAAACAGAACCTTAAAACACATTATGTTTTTCCAAACATAAAGTCAGCATCCTACAGAGCTGTTTTAGCATACGATCAAAGGGAATAACTGTTTGTTTCCTTTCAAAAAGGATTTTTTAAAAGAGCTTGCCCTTTTGGGGACCAGTTTGCTCTTAGGTATTTTCCAGCACACAGATTTCAATGTACATAAAACTTTGTTTGTATTTTAGCTTTTACTAATTTATAGAAGAGTAAACACAATTAGAAAGGTCCTGACATTTTAACAGTAATGTTCATGTGTTTGAGATTATGATTTAATTTAAATAAAATTTTATATAATTTTATACTCTTTTGTTCATTCAAGCATCATATACTTTCTAGTAATTTTATTGTCTCCTATGAATTAATTATTTGGACAGTATCAAATCCCATCCACATTGGAAACATAACTTGGACAACATAAATCGATAAAAGTGAATTTATGACAATGTAATTATCCAAATTATATCTTAGACAAAACAGTGTAATATTACTATTACATGTGCAAAGAAGTCCATGGAATTCATCATCATGGTCAATGTACTTTATGTAAAACATAACATGGTTGTGTACATGAAGAAAAAAATGTAGCAAGTAAATAATAAACTTGGCAATTCCATCCTCTTAACTTTTTAGTAGTACTTTTCATTTATTTACAAAGCATCTGAGGAAATTTATATTCTCCCCTACTCCCAAATACTTTCTCCAAATAGATTATGGAGATGAAGTGGAATTTATTTTAAGTATTTCCTATATAGATTTCATATTTGATTTATTATTCAGTCCCATTTTATCATTAAGTAGAATTCCAGAAAGGATAGTGTAAGTGATTGTGTTTGTTATGAGCAGTTTATCATCTTGTTGTTTATTTATAAACCGAGGACTATAACATGGAAAGTCAGAAATCAAAGCTGTCCTGTTCCAAAAATAAAAATCTAAAACTATGGCAGGCACTAAATTTAGGTAATATAGCATTTTTCTAATTCTTTTGTAGTTTAAAATGGGAAATAAGGAAAATTTAAGCTTCTTTAGGATAAGGATTACTTATTCACTTGAATCTCCAGAGCCTGGTACAATAAATAGGAGGTATTCAATAAGTATTAATGGAATGACTATTGAATGCAAGCATCTTTGAATGCTTTTATAAGTTATCATATTGTGATTACTATAAAATGAAAATAAGTAGATGATAAAACCCATTGATGAGTAAGTTCAACATTGGCTTCAACAAAATTTGGGAATAGTTTATTGACTCAGGTTTTTAAATATTCTTAAAATTATTTAGATTATTGGAAGTTCATGTAAAAAACAAAAATACAAAAAATAAACCAAGGTCTAAGACATTGTTTCTCCAAATGTAGTTTTAGACCATTTCTATTTCCAGTTTTATGTTCAGTTCTGGTTAATTATGAGAGGGTACTCTACAAAGAGAATAGGTGGGAAAATAGAGACCATGAATCCAGCCAGATGAGGAATGGTAGAATGTACTGATTCTCAAAGTGTGGTCCTGAACCAGGAGTTTCATCAACACCGGGCAACTTGGAGATGAAAATTCTCAGGCCCCACCCTAGACCTACTGAATCACAGCTCCAGGGATAGGACCCTGCAATGGGTGTTTTAACAAGTCTTCCAGGTGACTGTGAGAACCACTGGCTTAAGGAATTGAAGTGGTGATGCCAAGGAAATAAAATTGAGGCAAAGTGATGTAAATTGAGGAACAATCTTATTAGGGGGATGAGACTAATTCTGAGTATCTCCTGAGGAAATCATAAGCCACAGTGATTGGAGGTTACTCACAGCATGGCAGATTTTGGCTCATGATTTGCAAAATATTCATTGACTCCCATCTGTGTACAAGTCCCTCTGCTAAATTCTAGAAAGTAAAAAAAAAAAAAATTAAGAAGATATGTTTCTGCCCTTATGGAGCTCACTGTCTTTTGTGAGAGAGAAATAAGCATTTATCCAAGATGTGATGGGAAACCTAGGGAGAGACTTCTCTGTCAGATTGACCAGGCAGGAGAGGCCTCACTAAGGAGTTGGCACTTGAGCTGAGCTCTGAAGGACTGGAAGGTATTTACTAGAGTAAAATGGGTTTCAGTCCAGTTAGAGTTGCTCAAAGGTAAAAGGGAATGAGAGAGGAAAGAGAGAGGGAGAGAGAGAGAGAGGGAGAGAACTTCCTCATGTTGTTTCAAGCTGCCTTGTCACATGAGGTATCAGGAAGAAGCTGAACCTTTCCTTGGTATATTGAAGAAGAAAGTCTTGCTCTCAGTTGGGTGATATACTCAACACCAACAGGTCACTTCTAAATGCAGATTCTCTGCTATTACTAGCCCAAAGCAAGAAAATAAAGCACAATAATATTTATCTTTGGAACCCCTTCTTTAAAATGAAGTCTTTTTCCACTTTAGTAATGGTCCGTCTTGCTCAGTTTTGCCTTCCTCCTGGTCCACGTCCCTGACCACCATGTTTCTCATTACCTCAATCCTCCCTTACCCCATCTTGTATGACAGACAGCCAGGAACTGGTGGTTAACATGATGCCTTACTCCACCCCATTCTGATAGAGTCATTTAGCAGAGACTCTTCAACAAGGAAAGGTTCTTAATCCAAAAGTCTGGCATTTTATTGGAAATACCTGAAACAGCCAGGAAAGTATGTGCTAGAGGATTTTAGACAGCAGTTGTCACTGGAGTGTTCCTCAACCAAACAGCCCTCCTTCTATCTAGTTCACCATTATTGTAAAAAAAAAGTAAAATTCAATAGTCTTAGTAGTTATTAGAACTTGAGTAAAATGTTACCAGATCTTTATTCACACCCCACCCTGTGGTGTGGACACCAGAAGACCCTTCTGTAATCTGATTCTATTTGGACAGGCTGGGGGAGAGACACTCTAAAACTGAATTTAAAAGTTTGGTGACTCACTGACATTACCTAATTTTTTTCTTCTGATCCAAACATAGCAGTCAATTTAAAATTGATTAAAAAATTCTAAGACAGTAGCAGTCCTAGTCCAAAGGGGTTATGACAGTGGTATGTGCCCAAGAGACAAAAGTGAACTATAACTGGCCTACTTTCTTTCTAATCCCTTCTTGGGCACCAGAATCTAGACTTTTTTTTTAAAGCGAAAATATCCTTGACTTAAACACACACACACACACACACATACACACATTTTTGAAGTCCTTTCTTTTTGAGTGATAGGACTCTTACTCTCTCTCCTCTATTCTATCCATTGGTTGTCCTACTCACTTACATGTATGAATTGATTAAATGTTGAATTCTCAGACTTGATTCAGCCTTCACAATATTGTGTCTGCTCTTGTCCTGCTCTGTCCTAGATATGCATTTCAATTTTCCACTGGGGGGTTGGTTTGAAACTGGAGTGATATTTTGTGTGAGAATATGTGTCAAAGTTTGGATAGATGTTTACAGAGATGGAACTGGACCTCCAGAATGTTCTAATGATTACATAAGGCCCATGAAGTAAGTCTCTGGACTTTTCCAACCCTGGAAACTACATAGTACATGGAATAAAAGCAGAGAATTCAAATCCTTGTTTAGGAAATTCTTTTGCCACATACTATGCCCTCTGGGCAAGTTACCGAAAACTTAGTCTTAGAAAGCGAAGACTCAGTTTCCATTTCCCGTTTCAGCTTTATCACCGGTTTTTAGAATCCTAAAGGAATCATGTTAGTTTAATCATAACAGGAAAAATAAGTTTTAGGTTTAATCATTTGAGTATTTATAATCTTTTGAGGTGTAAGGCTACGTCAAGAAATCACTAAATTCCTTGGGCAAGGATGATGTAACATGGTTCATAGGTAACTTGTAAAAATCTTGGGAAAAAATTACTCTTTAAGAAAGTAGTATCCCAAGGGATGCACATTAAAGAAATGAGCCTGGTATCCCAGATCTCTACAATATAAACTATAATTAGTAAGAAAGGGTTGTATAGTTTGATCCTTCCCTAGAACTATTTTAAGTTAGAACCAACATAGCCATGCAAACTGCTGCTGATCAATTTCTTGCTTATTTAATATAGAGCAATCCTTCAAGACTTCAGTCAGCAGTCAGATCATATCACATTCCCTTTCACACACCTATCCTATCACTTGACTCTGTACAAAACCACTTTTAAGAAATAAACTTGTTGACAGGCAGACACAAATTCATACGTGTGTGTGTGTGTGTGTGTGTGTGTGTGTGTGTACGTGTACATGAATTTGATTTGAAAGCAAAAAGAAAAGACTAGATCTGGCCTAATTTTGGCTTGAAATAAAATATGAAATGACCTTGCCACTATGAAAACATAAGTGTGGCATATACCATAAATTTAAACTCCTTAGTTTTACTTTAAACTCTTTAAACTCCTTAGCTTTTAATTAAAAGTTAAATTCCTGATTCTTCTTCTAATCATTTATAAATGTGATGGACAGGACATTCAAGAATCGCATACATGTACTTACACCATTTCCTTGGTATTTTCATTTTGCTTTTATTCAAAGATAAATGTTTCAGAATAAAAGCATTCATAAACAGACATTTAAACAACTTGGAGGGGGTTGAAAAATCTGAAGAGACTGCCTCTGCAGCACTTTCTGCACAACCCTTTGAAGACCATAAACATGTATTGGTATTTCTCACGTAACCCAAAGGCTAGTATTTACCATCAGTTAACAAGAAAAGACCCCAAATCACATATTATATTTTATAACTTTCCAATGTTTGCTATAAATGAGAAGCAGAGTCCTATTTCATGCAAGATTGGTGTGTGCCCAAGCTTAACCCTTGCCAGAATTTGAAGGCTAGATTGGCTGGTACACAAATCTGCCTTCTGCTTTCTTTTCTGTTAAATGAAAAATTAAATAAATAGGTGCAATTGTAAAGGCTGTCAACAGTATTTGCACTGTAGTTTTAAGACACAGTAACACTGTCATTTGAATGATTTATCTTCTAATTATTTGTCAAAATGATGTGATTAGCTATCATGCTCCATTGTGGGTTTCATGTAAATAGCCCAATTAGCCCCACTCTGGCTCCAAAGGGCACCTTCACAGAGCTTCTGGGTGCTAAGAAGAGACAACTCCTTCCCTTTGCCTCTTCATAGAAAGGCTACTTCTTTTTCTTTTACCCTATGTGAGATTTATGGGCTTAACTTCTGGCCCATAGGGTAGAAGATCAGGCTACATGCCTTCATTTTTTCTTGAAAGTTATTGCACACTCTCTGCTCTAACTGCCTTGTCCTTCAGGATGCCATTGGTGGAGTCACATAGCTCTGTATTAACATTTGGAAATGGCTTTTACCTTTTGGGTCATTTTATGATGTCATTTCAGTGAGTTACCCATTTGCAATATTACTTAACTGATTGGATAAAACACTCTTTCTGCACTAGTACAAAA
>NW_006791661.1:1738031-1781293 GCF_000442215.2 Lipotes vexillifer
TATTTTGCTTTAGCTATAATGAATGCATTTAAGTTTGCATAAAGTTTCTACCCAATTGTTTTTTTTCTCTGGAGTAGGAACAGGGCAGTGATGGTAGAAGAGAATTAACTCGGTCAAGTTCCATGAAAAAGATCAATATGATCCATGACCCTGAACATTTCAATAAATTATTTGGTAGATGGTAGAATTAAGCAAAAGAGTGTCATGAAGAATTACTGGGGGCGTTGGGGGGTGATGGGTTTATTTGTTACATCAGATTAAATTCCTTAAACCTATTAAATACACATTCTCCTTTTAGCTTATAAACTCATTTGAAATCAGTTTTTAATTTGCAGCATATTCCTATCACTTTTGTTTCTTTAAAACAGACAAATCAAAAGGACCCAAGTTTAGCAAGCTATAAAGGGAAATAGGGACATCAGCCCTCCCTTGTAGGATCCCCCCCCCTCCCCCAACTGTGTGAGACTTTCCATTCAAAGCAAAGTCAGAGGTTTTTATCAGATATATTTTAACTTTTATTTTAGATCAGATCAAGTCTCTCAGACATGCTTAAATCTGTAATATAAAGTGTATTGAAAGCTAGAGTCCACTATTCCGTTTGTTTGAATAATGTAGTTACTTTTATTCTAAGTTTGCTTGAATCTAAATAGCCCCAGCTAAAATTTAGCTTATCTCTTTGCACAAGGCCAAATTATCACAGCCCCAATCTCAAGAATCTTTTAAGCTTTTATTATTGTTATTATTATTTTTTCTAAGTCTTCCAGAGGAGGAAGGTCTCAGCAAAATCTCCCTTAGTGATGCAAACGTTAAGTTCCTCTGATTTGGAAAGGGCAGAGTAAGCAAAACAATAAAAAAGGAAAACATCAGTGAAAGCTTTGGGCTTCATCATCCTTTGGAGGGGTTTGAAAGGCAGCAGGACTGATTCCAGTTCAGCAAGAATTTGTTTATTTTGCTTATCTCTGGACAGAACTAACAGTCTTAATGGTTTTCAAGAGCCTTAACTGGTCCTGGGTTCATGTGGCCATTTGCAGATTAATGTGCCTATTTGCAAATGATCATATTTCCACATATCATTTGTAACATATACACTGTAAGTTGTTACAAGATTTACAGTCTAGTGAAATAAATACCATCCACTTTTAAATCCTCAAAGCATATTGTCATAGCATCGAGTAAACATATGTAAATGCCTTTTCAAGTTTTGCTGCCCATTGACAGATATCTTTACGTACCCATGGGCAGCACAGGCAAAAACCACACACAAATTAAAATGAACCATAATATTCCATATTTTGATGGCATTCTCTTCGGTTTGAAATTTCACAAAGTGTAAACAAATGAATATAAAGAAGTGGAAAATACAGTGAAATTTAGTACTGAGGAAATAGATGGAATGAACTGGAACATTTTGTTTACATAGAGTTTAACATACATAATCGATGACTTGAAGTGAAGAATCCAGCAATTATTTAGTCCTTGGGTCCTACTGCTCTGAAACAACTAGCAATTCTGCAGTCAATACAGAGATTCAATAAGTAATATGGTAGACAAGTGATTCAAAATCTTGGCTACTCACGAGATTACTGGGGGAGCTTTTGAAAGTCTGCTGGTGCCCGAGCCCCAATAGATACACATGAAATATCTGGGCCCTAGAATTTGGTTTTAAAAGAGGATTAATGATTCTAATGTTTGAATTGAGAATCAAAATTTTAGATCAATGATTCTCATACATTATTTTAGTTTACTTGGAAGGCTTGTTAACATACAAACTGCTGGGCCTCAACCCTAGAGTTTTTGATTCAGTAAGTCTCTGATGGGATTCAAGAATTTATATTTTTAACAGGTTCCCAGGTGATGCTACATGATGCTAACACAGCTGTTCCAGGTACCATGCTTTGGAGAACCACTGTTGTACATAATTCTGTATTGACTGACTGAAAAAACACAATAATACTCAAGTATAGTAATCACATATATTTTGGTTGATTGGGGAAAAAAAATAAAATCCCTCTCCCCCCAAAAAAGTATAACAGGATGTTAAAAAGAAAGTTTCTGCTGAAATCTCAGAAATGACAGTGGTCAAAGAGTCTTGAAAAAGATGATTATGAAACTATTATACAACTCTTAAATCCTTCCCCACATTGAGAGTAAAAAGGCTGGAAGGTTTTTAAATATTTCTTTGGAGAGAGCCATGCTTAACACTTAATCCCCATCTTCAAGGAGCGAGTTAGAGGTACCTGTTCTGCTGGGAACATATTTCCTGGTTTGTTCCAAACTGAAGAGTTTCTCAGGCCAAGAGAGTTTTGGTGCTAAGACATGGACAGTCCTAAGGAACTAGGATGGTTTGTCTCCCTCCCTCTGTGCTCTCATGCCAAACCTAATGAAAGCATTTGGATAGCTAAAGACATGCCTGTAGGTGAGGCCACAGAGGTATTGAGTAAGACTCCAGCTTCCATAGCTGCCAATAGGCAAGTCAAAGGGAAGGTGACAGATTTGGGATCAGTTTATACTCCCAGAGTTATGGTTAAGTATGCAGTAGGGTTTCTTGTGGACAAAATATGAGCACATGTGAAAAAGCCAGTGGGAGTCATGTTAAGTTTTGACCAAATAGAACTTCCTGGATGGGTGAATGCCTCGCAGTGGGAAGAGGAGAAGGGATGGCTAGATCTAGCGTCAGTGGCAACAGTTGATAATGAGCTCTAAGAAGGTAAATCATTAGGATTAAGGAACTGAAGGTAAGAGGTAAAATGATGGAGAGGAGAAGGAGGCTCTGAATAACCCATGGAAATTCCCACAAGAGGAAGAGCTTTAGGCACCTGCATGCCCAGAGAGTGCAAAGGCATGTCACTATTTTGAAAAGAGCACAGCTCCACTCCCTGCCTTCCAGCCTGCAGAAGGCCCAGCTGAAGGAGGGAAGAACATGAAACTTTAACTCAAATATGGGTTTTGATTATTATATAGAACTGGACATTTTACATTATTGAACAGAAAATGCTTTTGTTCCCTTAAAGTAAATTTGTCATTTAAGAATGACCAAAGCATCATGCCTTCCAGGGACAAAGGAAGGACTTTCTCCATTGGATTCAATTTTAAGGTACAGTGGGGTAAAAAGGATGTTTTGCAATTTTACTCTATGAGTTCTGCTTGTCCAACATATTGGTTGTGCAAACATACATTTTTAAAAAAGGAAATAAAAAAAAGATGTATTGGCTCACTAAATGGGAAGTTAGCATTAGTTCTAGCTAGGTCAAGGAGAATAAAAAAGTGGTATCAGTGATTTCCAACTCTTGGCTCATTTTTTTCTTCTCCGATGGTGGAATTCTCAGGCATACTAACCCCACCTGGTTCAAGATGTCTAGAAGTTTTAGATTTAAATCACCTTTGTGAATCAATTTGAGAATTATCCTCAGAGGTCTCTGATTGGCCCCACTTGTTCATTCTTATACCAATTATTATTAAACAAATTCAATGCTTTCAATGGCCAGGCCTGGGTCCCCTAAATTGGGGAAAGGATTTGGTCAGCGATACATGTCATAAGAGAGAGGGGATTCTTTTAACAGAAGAAGAGTGGAGAAGCAAAAGGTTGTAGGCTAGGCAAAATAGTAGTCAATGCAGTCTCACTGTTACTCAATAAAAGTTTGATGGATAAATTAAATTGGTCATTTACATGTATCTCTTCTTTCCTTGTTTGCAATGAATTGGTCCTAGGTCTCTTTTATGACTAAGTATGGTAGGGTTATAATGTTGAACTTCAAGCTTATAATTTTTTTTTTTTTCGGTACGCGGTCCTCTCACTGCCGTGACCTCTCCCGTTGCGGAGCACAGGCTCCGGACGCGCAGTCCCAGCGGCCATGGCTCACGGGCCCAGCGGCTCCGCGGCACGTGGGATCCTCCCGGACCAGGGCACGAACCCGTAACCCCTGCATCAGCAGGCGGACTCTCAACCACTGCGCCACCAGGGAAACCCCGGGCTCATAATATTTATATCACCAAAACTTTCAACCATTAGTGTATAAGACTAAGCAACAGAAGCTTCCCAAGTATGCCTTATAAATCTACTAAAAATCTTAATTTGCTTAATCTCTCCAGCACAATTT
This sequence comes from Lipotes vexillifer, assembly GCF_000442215.2. Taxonomy (NCBI): domain Eukaryota; kingdom Metazoa; phylum Chordata; class Mammalia; order Artiodactyla; family Lipotidae; genus Lipotes; species Lipotes vexillifer. The sequence continues at coordinate 1,742,129 of NW_006791661.1, forward strand.
AATTGCATAGTTTTCATATGCAATTTAATGTTGCATTTCTATTAAAAGTAATATTAAATAGATTTTTAAAATTGACATTAAAAGCAGAATTTTTTGCGCCATCAAATCTAGGAAGAGAATGGGAGAGAAGATAGAAAGTGACTTCATAGATTATGGTCCTTTGCGTAAAAGTGTGACATTACTGAGCATCCATTAATAATGGAAATTACAGGATATGGGGAGGGGGAAGGGTAAGCTGTGACAAAGTGAGAGAGTGGCATGGACATATATACACTACCAAATGTAAAAGAGATGGCTAGTGGGAAGCAGCCACATAGCAGAGGGAGATCAGCTTGGTGGTTTGTGACCAGGGGTGGGATAGGGAGGGTGGGAGGGAGGGAGATGCAAGAGGGAAGAGATATGGGAACATATGTATATGTATAACTGATTCACTTTGTTATAAAGCAGAAAGTAACACACCATTGTAAAGCAATTATACTCCAATAAAGACGTAAAAAAAATGGAAATTACTATTAAGAAGAAATTGGAAGGAGTTTGAGCACAAAACAGTTGTGGCCATTTGGAATTCTTTCAAAAGACATTGATGAGTTTTTCTCAGTTAACAAAATCTCCTTTATGAATTATTTGGTTATTCTCCAGTGGCTAGATCAGAGCTTGGGTATAATTTTGAATTCCTGGTAGAGAATCAGGACCATGCTCTTAAACAGGTACTCCAAAAACTGGATTAGTGATGTAACTAAAAATTTGAATAAAAATCTTCCAACTGTGAGATTCAGATGAGAAGAATGATCCTTACCTGTATGGAGAGGGAGTAAACATTTCTTTTGCTCTTAGGAGTGTATGTATGCATGTATTTTTTTCTGAATTCTGGGCATGAGCTTGGATCAGTTGAGGTGGCTGAGGAATAGAATGATGGCTAAAAAGGTAGGGCTGATATTGAGAATGATTCTTTAACCTTTGATTAGACTTTCAGTATTAGTTTGCTAGGGCTGCTATAACAAAATACCATAGACGGGCTGACTCAACAGAAATTTATTTTTTCATGGTTCTGGAGGCTAGATGATCAAGGTGTTGGCAGGTTTGGTTTCTTCTGAGGCCTCTCTCCTTAGCTTGCAGGTGGCTGCCTTCTTGCTGTGTCCTCGTACAGTTGTACTTCTGTTGTCTCTGTTGTCTGTGTCCTAATCTCCTCTTCTTATAAGGACACCAGTCATACTGCATTAGAGCCCAAATGTATGACCTCATTTTACCTTAATCACCTCTTCCATGATCCTATCTCCAAGTAGTCATATTCTGAGGTACTGGGGGATTAGGGCTTTAACATATGAATTTTGTGGGGAGACAATGCAGCCCATAATGCTTTCTAATTTACAATAAATATAGCTCTGTTGAGTTATAGAAAAAGCTACTTGTTCTTGCTTCAGAGATGCTATTTGGCAAATTAGTATCCTCTTTTTACTGAAAAGAAAACTCGGAGATTAGAAGTTGAAAGTCTTGTCCAAGGTCACTGGATGGACAAAGAGCTGAACTTGCATTAGAATTCAAGGTTTTCTGTAACTATTCCCTCTATTCCATCACCACACCACTTTTTAACTCTTTATTTCAACTGAGGGAATTATAATACAACATTGAAATGAAAAATAAGGAAGGAAAAAGAGTTGGGTAAGACAGGAAAAATGCTGCCACATGGAAGGTCACTTCAGGTAAGAATGGCACAGAAAATATATGGGTATGGAGGCAGAAAATTGAGTACTGACAGAGTAGGGAGTTGCCTTTTCACATGACTGAGTGCACAGGATCCTACCTGACCAAGTTAACTGTTGACTATTGATTTTTTAAGACTTCAGAAATTAGTCAGTAGGTCCAATGTGATTAATTTATTCCAACTTCCCAGGCCAAAAAAAAAAAGTCCAATTCAAAAACTTGGTCACATCCCAAACCACTAAATTAACTGATGTTTAGTTGTATCTTTATGATCAGTGCCATCTTTTTGGTCTAGTACATTTAACAATAATGACAACAAAAATAAATATGGAAAGAAGAGAGGTCCCCATCTGCACACAATTCACATATGCACTGCTATGTTATTTATAACACATATTAGGGCCTTGCTTAATTGATAAGTTCTCTATGTACTCTTGCTAAATAAAATATGATATCTTGAAAAAGCAGAAATTCAGATTTAACAGGTATTGTATGGGACAGAAAGTAGAAACCATTTCAGGTTAGAGCTGTTATGAAGAAATTTCTCCTGTGTTTTTCATATTAAAATTCCTAAAATTTGGGACACTTCGACTAATCAAATATGAAAGAAGATGGGTCAGATGAGATCAGATTACTTTGCACCTGACTTCTTTTTTGTTTTTTGTTGTTGTTTTATGAGGGGATAAACTAACCACAGAAATGGGGGAGATGTTAATATTTTCTCTTTAACTCATCTTTGGGTTTTAGAAATATAACACATTTGTAAGGTGGGATGAAGTCTGGCTTTTAATAAAATAAAGAATAGTAGCACAAAGCAGGAAGATCATGAGAAATTAAGACATAAAATTCTGAAGCAGGTCAAGGGATGGATAAGAGATTGCAAGGTTAGACATTAAATCTTCTAGTTTCCAAGCTGGCCTCCAGAAGGGACATAGCAGGTTAAGAAGCAGAGGCCCAAAAGGAACAATATTCCATGCTGCAATCAGAGAAAGAGAGGATCGTAATTATGTGCATATGTTTGTGCTTTACAGAGTTCTGATACTAATCAGTGTGTATATCTATATATGTAAATACCAGATCAATGAAAACCTCTCCATGTGTGTGCATTCAGCTCCATGCACATCTTTAGTTAGATTTATAGATAAATATACACAGAGAAGCTAATAGAATATGAATGAGAATCTAAGTTAAAGTAACATGGATCAAAAACTGGCTGCCACAGGTTTGGAGCTCAAGCACTCAATGCCTACAAGTTGTAGGGTTTTTCTCACTATGTTGCTGAAATTGGGAGTTGGTCCAAAGCGTAAACAAAAAAGGACTGAATTTCTGCAACATGATCTAGTCTGAGGTACTCAGAAGGCCACCCAGAAGCTCCTGTTGATGTAGGAATCAGCCCCCTAAGGACTCCAACAAGTCCTAAATGGCTCATGTGGGCAGGGTCACTCGCGCTGGCTACCTTCTTACTTCCCAAGGTGATTTGAGGTTTGGAATCTAGCACTAGAGAACCCACTTTGAGTTAATGTGCTGAAATAGACTTCTGGGAATATGAAGAGAATGGAGTAAATGAACTCATGTATCTTATATTCTTGTCTTCATGAATCCTTGTGTTATGTCCTCCTTCTTTGAGAATACAGTTTGGTGTTCTGATGAGTAAATTTCTTTCTTTCAGGCAAGATATCCTCTTCTGTGTTTCTCGTTCTCTCTCCCTCATACACATTTTTGCACTGATCAAATTCCGGAATGACAATATAAGATGGAACACTCTCAGAAAGAGGTCTTTCTCACTGACCATTCCTACATTAGAACCACATGAAATAACATCTGTGCACAGAAGATGAAAATCATTTAGTAGAATGTACATATTTCGGGTAGCTGAGCTCCTTTACTGACTGATTGAGATGATTTAGCAATACCATTGCTCCTTGAATGCAGCTTCTTTGAGCTTATTTCATGTGGTTGAGCTCATTAGTTTTGTCAGTTACTTTGGAGGTAGGTATGTACACAAAACCTGTTTTGTATTGTGGGGAGGCCTCAGGAAATAGTCCTTCGCGACTCTTATTTGAAACACGATTTTGAAAATTTTACTCAAAATGTGTGCCATATTTATTTAACATGATCGTGATTGGTCTGAAAATACACACGGATTTTTTATAAGTGCATTCATTTCTATAGTTTAACGTAACTGAAAAAGCAGAATGGTTTCTACATCTTTTCTACCTTCCTTCCATTCTTCATATATCATCAGGAATTTATTCAATGATTCAGAGGAAACATAAATGTTGTTAGTTTATAAAATAGGGTTTTATTTTGGAATAAGTTTAACCAACAGGTTTTCTTTAAAAAATTCAACTTTTTAAAAATATTTTTTACATTATCAGTAACATGATATTTTGGTGATTTTAAAAATTTATTTGATACAAGCTCTAAAAATTCCTTGGTGATGTAGCTATTACTCTTTATGAATACGACTTAGCTAATAGCACACCTTCACCTTTTCAAGGATTCAGCTTGAACTCCTGTTATTAAAGCAGTAAGGTACAGTGGAAAGAACCAAGGCTTTGGAATTCTATGGAATAGCAGATTTATTAGTCTTACTTAGCCGTAATTTCCTAATTGGAAGAAATGGAGATACCTTGTTTTTAAAGATTAGAAATAATATATTTAAAGTGTCTGACATAGTACATGGATTGCAGTCTGCGAACTTGTAGTATTCATTAATTATTGTTTTCCACCAAGTTTTCTACATACCTTCTAGATATATGTCCACAGAAAATTTGTGTGTGCCGCTTCACAGGAGAACATTTGCTAAACATGCTCATATATCTGTTCTTTTTAAAAGACAACTCTAATGGCATATCTTTGATATAAAAATTATATACATTTAAGATGTACAACCTGATGTTTTGAGGTGTGTATACCTCGTGAAACGATCACCCCAATCGGGCTAAACAACTTATCTATCACCTCTACATAGTTATTGTGTGTGAGTGTGCATGCAAGTGAGACAAAAGATTTAAGATCTATCCTCTTAACAAATTTCAAGAACACAATACAGTATTGTTAACTATTGTCATCATGTTATACATTAGATCCCCAGAACTCACTCATCTTATAACTAAAAGTTTGTACCCTTTGATCACCATCTCTGTAATTCCCATCTCACCACCATTGCAACCCATCATTCTACTCTCTGTTTCTATGAGTTCAACTATTTTAGATTCCACATATAAGTGAGTTCATGCCAATGTGTCTTTCTGTGTCTGGATTATTTCACTTAGGATGTCCTCCAGATTTATCCATGTTGTTGCAATGGCAGTCTTCCTTTCTTTATTATGACTGAATAATATTCCATTGTCTGTGTAAATGATATTTTCTTTACCCTTCATCTGTTGACAGCCATCTGTTTCCATACTTTGGTTATTGTGAATAATGCTGGAATGACCATGGGAGTGCAGATCTCTCTTCCAGATACAGATTTCAGTTTCTTTGAATATGTACCCAGAAGAACTGTTATCTGTTCTTGGTGGCCATTTGCTATCTCCTTCCTGACTGAAGAGGCTATCTCCTTCCTGACTGAAGAGGCTAGAGGCCACGAGCTTAGCAAAATCTATTTGCAGAATGGGTTATTATCCTCTTTACACAGGGCTGCTGGTCCCATCCTGAGAACAGCAAAGGGAGATTACAGGAAAGACCTTTGGAAGACAGAGGCAACCATTATGTAGGAAGCAGCTTCAACTCTCTAAGGTGATTTTTAAAAAAGTCTAAAGTCACTTCAAAGAAAAACAAAGAAAGAAAAAAATGGTTCAAAAAGATGTCAGAAATAGTATTTAAACATTGGTAAGGTTGATTGATTATTTTCTTCTTTTATACATGGCACATTTTTTGAGCACATCTAATGAGCATTTATTGACTCACATTCTCCATTCATTACCAGGATTTATTGACCCTAGAAATTAATATTGACTGGGGCAAAACAGCCACTGACTTCTCTTGCAGGTCAATAAATCTGGCGATGGAGAAACACCAAACCAGGAGTCAGGATATTTTTTCTTAGTGTTGTTTTTTCCTTTGCCCTAGGAAGAATGTCAGTGCAGCTGCCTGCTTCCAGTGGGCCTATCATGTTTTTAAAAAAATTTAGTAGTGGTCCATTTAGAGTCTGTTTCCAATTTACATTGTGCACTAATAGGGCCTGAATATAAAATTTCCTTCAGATGCATTAATATGTGTAGGTATAATGAAGCCAAAGCATTTTTATCACAGTTAAATTTCATAAATAATGTCAGAAGAAAGAAAAAGAAAAAGCAGTAAATTTAACACATGTGACAATAACCTAGAAATTTTAAAGTTTATGCATTTCAAAAGATATAGCTGGGACCTAGTCAAGTCGCCCCGTCTTTATGGATTTCAATTCTTTTTTTCTGTAAAATGAAGTGTTTAATTGGTCTTTGAGATCTCTGTCAGCAATAAGATCAAGAAATTATAAATGCTTTTCAAAAGCTAGAATTTGTATAAAAATGGGTGTCCGGGGCTTCGCTGGTGGAGCGGTGGTTGGGGGTCCACCTGCCGGTGCGCGGGGCGCGGGTTCGTGCCCCGGTCCGGGAAGATCCCACATGCTGCGGAGCGGCTGGGCCCGTGGGCCGTGGCCGCTGCGCCTGCGCGTCAGGAGCCTGTGCTCTGAGGCGGGAGGGGCCACGGCTGTGAGAGGCCCGCGTTCTGCAAAAAGAAAAAAAAAAAAAGGATGTCCGGCAGTTTCTTGATTTAAAGGAAGAATGTAGACGTAGTGAAAGTATAGGATTTGAAGTTTAGAGAATCTGGCTTTGAAGCCTAGAGCTGTCCTGAGTATGTGTGTTTGCATGTGTGCATATGTGCGTGAGTTAAATTAAAATAAATGAGCACTTCTGTGTATGAATCATTTCTCAAGTACTAAGCACAATACCTTGCAAAGTCACGTGTTTTTCATTGACAAGGTTGACATTCAAAGAAATCGAGCTGCCTGCCCAAAGTGAATCGCTATGATGCCATTTGACTCCCTGCCAGCCTGCCCTTCCAAGATCTTGCTCTGTGAGGTCACGCAGCTTCCCTGAACTCCTGCTCTTTCCATGGCAAAATGAGCAGCCCCAACTCAGGGACAGAAGGCACTGGGAGACCTGTATCGCTGGTGGAGTCGAACATAAATGTCAGTTGTGACTGGTGATTACAGTGATGATCATCTTATCTTAGAGACGGTCACTTGGAAATTATTTCCCAATAAAAGGTCATCATGAGTAACACAGAACTTAAAACTGTAAGTAAATCTAGAACCCAAGTAGGTCTTTGTAAAATGCTGAGGAAATCCGTCTGGCAAAAAATGCCAAGTAATGTGGAATGTGTAGAGAGAGATGGGTCCTTTGCCTTTTCCGCCACTTAACGCTGTCCATCTTCTGCCCCTCACCTGGATGCTCAGGCCTTTCTAGCTCCTAGATCACTCTAACATCCACCTTGGCATACATTCATAACAGAAGGGGAGCAGCAGATTAGGTGGTCAGCGTATGGATTTGTGTTCAGAAAGACATTGGTTTGAATCCCAACTTTGCTGCTTATTAGTTGTTAAATTTTAAGAAATAATATTCTGAAGCACAAGCCTCCTTCCCTGAAAAATGGGGATAATAATAAGACTGATCACATATGATCCTTGAGAGAATAAATTCAGCAGTGGCATGTGAAGCACAATGAGCATTGCTTAGCTCACCCAAGTTCCCAAGAAATGTTGGTTACTGTTATTAACAGCTTAAAGATGTCTTCCAATCATTTAAAAAAGGATCAGTGTCTCTTTTTTTGAATTATGGTTTTCTCAGGGTATATGCCCAGTAGTGGGATTGCTGGGTGGTATGGTAGTTCTATTTTTAGTTTTTTAAGGAACCTCCATACTGTTCTCCATAGCGGCTGTATCAATTTACATTCCCACCAACAGTGCAAGAAGGTTCCCTTTTCTCCACACCTTCTCCAGCATTTATTGTTTGTAGATTTTTTTGAAAATGCCCATTCTGCCAGTGTGAGGTGATACCTCATTGCAGTTTTGATTTACATTTCTCTAATGATTAGTGATGTTGAGCATCCTTTCATGTGTTTTTTGGCAATCTGTATATCTTCTTTGTACCACTATGTTCATTGCAGCACTGTTTACAATAGCCAGGACATGGAAGCAAACTAAGTGTCCATCGACAGATGAATGGATAAAGAAGATGGGGCACATATATACAATGCAATATTACTCAGCCATAAAAAGAAACGATATTGAGTTATTTGTAGTGAGGTGGATGGACCTAGAGTCTGTCATACAGAGTGAAGTAAGTCAGAAAGAGAAAAACAAATACCATATGCTAACACATATATATGGAATCTAAAAAAGAAAAAAAAGAAAGTTTCTGATGAACCTAGGGTCAGGACAGGAATAAAGACAAAGACATAGAGAATGGACTTGAGGGCATGGGGGTGGGGAAGGGTAAGCTGGGACAAAGTGAGGGAGTAACACTGACATATATATACTACCAAATATAAAATAGGTAGCTAGTGGGAAACACCTGCATAGCACAGGGAGATCAGCTCAATGCTTTGTGACCACCTAGAGGGGTGGGATAGGGATGGTGGGAGGGAGATGCAAAAGGGAGGGGATATGGGGATATATGCATACATATAGCTGATTCACTTTGTTATACTGCAGAAACTAACACAACCTTGTAAAGCAATTTTACTTCATTAAAGATGTTAAAAAAATTAAAAAAATAAATAAAAAGGACCAGTGGCTTTCACAGGTGATCAAATCAAGGATAAAGGCAGAGTCAAGTTAGCTTGTATTAGAAACTGAAAGGCCTTCTCTCCTTCCCTGTGAGTGTTCCTTGCAGACATTTCTATCCTGCCTAAGGGCAATCCCTGCCCTGGTCATGACAAGTTCTCTGGTCATGACAAGTTCTCTTACAAACTGGTAAAAATAAAAAGGTACAAGTATAAATGAGAATTGAGCCCTCTACCTAGCCATATCATTTTTGTGAAATTATTTATCTTGCGATCTTTTCTATAACTAGAATGCTCCCTGAGGTCCTTGGCAATGCCACGAGTCTGGGAATCCTAGCGTTTACAATAGCCAGACTGTTTATTGAGGCATCATGACCAGGAAGGCACAAGATATAGGAAATGAACAATAGTCTAGGATATCTGGCGCTGGTCCTGGCTCTATGAATAAACATGTGGGGCAAAACGTAAGGGATTTAACTAGCAAGAGCCTCGTGTCTCCATCTATGAATTGAGCAATGATGATTATTTTCCAGGAGCATTTTTGAGAGTCGAATGGTATCTTCTAATCATAGATCCAATCCATGTAAGGAGTACATACAGGGGTTTGTCTTCCTTCTTTCTTTCATCCCCTTTCTATTCCCTTTACGTCTCTGTGCCTCCGTTTATTCAATCTTTCCTGCCAACTCCCAGCTGTCAATAGACTATCAGCTTCCCCTACTGTAACATCTCAAAAGATGCTTACTTTCTATAGGGGAGCCATTATCACAGGGTTATATAACTGCTTATTTAATTGCCTGGCTTCTCCTAAGCACTTGGAGTTCCACTAGGGCAAGGTTTCTGCTTCAATTGCTAAATTGTATATGACCTTCATACACCATGTTGCCTGACACATAGTAGACACCCAGTTGCTATTTGTTATGTCAAGCTGTGATGGACACTGGGGAAAAATAATGAAAAAGACCTAGTGACCAGTCTCTAAGAGCTCACATATGCTGCCTACAGATGACATCATTGAGTGATTTTTTTACTCAATCATTCATTCATTCCACAGTTATTAGTGAACATCTACTATGTGCCAGGTGCCATCTAGGGATACAGGGATGGAACAATACAGATACTATCTTTGCTCTCAGTGACTTATATTCTAGTACATAGAGATTGACTATGAACAAACAAATGAATAAACAAGATGGCCTCAGACAATTGCTCTGAAGATGATATAATAGAAAGATAGATTGGTCAATGAAAGTCATGAAGGGGTTACTTCAGATCGTGCACTTTAGGAAAGGTCCTCTGAGGAGGTGATATTTGAACTGAGGAGTGATGACAAGCTGGGGCAGCATAGAAAGCTGTAAGGGAAATACATCCCTGGTAGAGGGAAGAGCACGTAAGAGTCTCATGTTTGGAGGAAGTTTGGGTTGGATGAGGGAAGAAGAATGAGGCCTGTGTGTCTGGAGTGTGGTGTTGGGGTAAGTGTAAGGCGTGAGGTCCAACAGGCAGACAAAGACCTTACAAGTTAAAGCCCCTGGACATATCTCCTCATCTAGTCTCTTCTAGGTTCTCTGTGCTCAATGAAACCACTGGGAACAGGTTCCACAAGCAGCCAGCTCAATAATTTAAACTTAGGGTGGGCTGAAGAAAAACTTGAATTCACGAGACCTCTGCAAAACCAAAACACCAGCCAACCAACCAACCAACCAACAGACAATGCCCCCACCCCTCCCAAAAACACCAACACAAAAACAAAGAAACATGTGGTTCAAAAAGCAGGAAAAAAAGAAAAGCATAAAAGTATGGAGGAGATTCCATTTCTATAAACGGATTATTTTTTAATGAAAAGAAACATTTTGCAAACGCCTGTTTTCCACACAGTCGGGTATCTCATATAAAATGAAGCCAGGCTGAGAACAAGAGAATTATCAGTCTTTAGGGGACCGTCCCAGAAAATGTCCTTTGCTATTTGCTCCTGGGAAACAGTGGACGGACACAGATAAGAAAACACTGGGATTCCACGGTCCATCATTTTACAGGAGAAATAGTTCCCGTAGGATTTTCTTAGCCAAAGAATCTAGAAAGTGAAGGAAACACATTTTTGTCTGCTGTTTTGTTTATAAACACATCTCTCTGTCCTTTAAAAAAATTTTAATAAATCTGTGTACTTTTTTCCAGAAGGAAAAAAATGCCAGTGCTGACACCTTGCTCCCTCATTCCTTTCCCAGTAACCTCCACATTTTTTACTGATGTTGTCATTAGGGAATGCCAGGGAAAAAGCTTAGTGCTTTCTGTGAAAATCGTTTCACTAAGGGAAGCAAGACAGCTAAGTGATAAGATAATTTAAATGGCAGCAGGAAAGGCACTTAAAATGGCTGAGGGTATAAATGACAGAAAGAACAGAAATGAGAGGTTTCGAAGATGTGGTGTAGGCATCAGCTTGGGAGACCGTGGGAAAGGGCACCCAGAGCATGGCGGTATTTTGCATTTTTCTTTCTATCAGAACAGGGAATTCTCAGTCTTGGAAATAGAAAAGACAGCTATTGAAAATTAATCTTTCAAATAAAAAAGGAATATAAAATGACTTCTGAAAGGCAAGGGGAAAAAAAGCATTGACTGGGTCCCTCTTCTGAGTCAGACCCTGTGTACTGTACTTCTTTTGTATTATTTATTCCTCCCTCAACTCAATAAGGCAGGAATCCTTACTCCATGTTAGTAAAGGAAGAAACTTGAGCTCAAAGAACATAAGAAAATCACTCAAACATCATCTTGCTGGTATGCAGTGGAGCTTTGATTAGAACTAGATTTTTTGACTCTGATTTACAGGCCAGCCTTAGGTGCTATTGTAATTCTTCTTAAATGCAGTGGTGTAAGGAGCTCACACTAGAGATACCTCCTCCTCCTCCTCCTCCTCATCATCATCACCATCATCATCATAATAAGCTGATGGTTACCTATTTTAAGAAAGAACCTACGAGAACATACAAGGAAATGATTTTTTTTTAGTGTAAAATATTTATATGTTACATAAACTTGGTTTAAAATAAATGAAAAAGTACAAATGCAAAATGTAGAAATGACAAAGGGCAGTATATTGACTTATCATGAAGCAGTTTGTAATTATGGAATAGGATGCTACCATTACATACTTTCTAAAGGTGACTGACCCACAAAACAATTATATTAAAATAATGTGCACATTTAAACAGATGTCCTACCACCACTGCCACACATGAGTACCTTAAATAACCATTAAAAAAAATGGTTACCCCTGAGCCTATTTGCTCTCAGAGCCAAATTTGCTCTTGTTTGCCCTTGAGTGAATCAGAGAGTGAAGGGGTGTTGATCCCTGAGACTGGATGTCCCAGGCTCTCTGGTCAGCTGGTTTCTGGTTGGGTGTGAAGCTCTGGGAGCAGACTGGAGAGAGAAGAGGGAAGCCAAGGTATTTCTCCTGGATCCTGTCAAGCCCAACCTGCATTTCCCCTATGAGCCCATGTCCTGCCAGGCAGGCCTACCTGTTCTGGCTTCCTCCAGGTGACCCCCACCCCTGGGCTATGGAAATACCTTCCTCTGTCCTCTGGCCCAAGAGAGTAAGGGTTTCCTGATGTTCTATCTAAGTCTCAGTGGCCACACAGACCCCTGTGTGACTTCTCAGCTCTGCCATCCTGGTGTAACAAGCCCCCCACCACTTTGACATGTCCAGGTGGTTTCTCTGTCCTTCTGAGGCTCCAACCACCACAACTGGAGAGAGAGCAACCACTTGCAAAAGTGAAAGAAGGTTGGCATTGGCTTCCTTAGTGCCCACCTTCTCCTCTGCCCTCCCTCTCTCCCTGGCCCTTCCTCTTTGGTCTTATCTAAACTTTCTTTCCAGAAAACGCCTAAAACTTGGCCAAACAGGTTAATAAAAATAACTTAAGCATTTTCCTTAGAATGTTATCTCTAAAGTGAACCTACATTTCACCCAGATTGGCACCTTAAGTACAAGGCAATAAAGCCCATGGCCAGCCTCAGTCAGTCGTGCAAAAAGCTGTTTAAATTAAATTGTACCTTATCTTGACCCTAAGCATGGCATTAACTAGAAAGCAACTTACTTAGCTATGTCCCTCTTTGACCCAAATTCTAAACTAATCAAGGAAATGATGAATAATAAAACAGAAGGTAACATGGGGTTAGAAATACGCATTATCTAACTATGAACATTTATGGAAGCATGTGCTAAGTGTGGAATACTGCTCTAATTGAGTTTCATACCTTATTTCATTTAATTGCCACAGTAGTCTTAGCAAGGTAGGCATGATTCTTAATTTGAGACGAAAAAGTGAGATTCAAAGAGATGAAGTAATATGTCAAGGTCAGAGCTAGTAAACTCTGGAGCCAAGATTTAGGGTCAAATCTTCTTTTCCTGCCCATGCTATTTCAATTTTGCAAAGTACATGATGAGCTGGGGAGGTTAAAAAAACATTGGGCCATGCGCTGGACTGGACCCAAAGAGGAAGTATTATGTCTAGCCCCAAAATGTTTAGAGTTTTTGGAGCTGATATTTAAAAATTGAAAAAGTGGGAGATCTAGCAAAAGCGGACCTGTACCCTGTAAGACATATTGGCCGCTGGCTTGTGGAGAGGCCCAGGCTCTCAGATTTACAGCCATCCTTATGTTTCTCTCATGGCTTTCCAGCATTTTTCTTCACACATCTGCTGCACTATCTCATGCCGTCTGTTTGGGCTTGTATGTATTTGAGACCCCTGCTGAAATGTTTATGCCAAGCATTAGTTTCTGGAAAACTGGGGTTCTAGTTCCATTTCTGTGAGCAGAGAATGATAAGTGTAACAAAGATCCTGGAGTGGAATATCATGCTTCTAATCCCAGCGGTGTGATGGTCTAGCTGTATGACCTTGGGCAAATGAATTATCCTTTTAGGTTTCAAGTCCCACATTTATTAAATGTGTATATCATTAGGACTAACCACATAATATTATTATGAGGATATATGTCATTATTTATAAAGAGTAAAAACAGTTCCTGTCTTCTAATACATAAAATATATACATATGTACATGCATATGTATATGATACACAAACACATTAAAAAAATAATTACCTAAAAGTCAGTGTGTATTAATGGAAAACCATTCAAGAAGGAGTCAGGAAAACTAGAAAAACCAAATATTTGACATTTGGGGGTCTTTGTTACCATATAAGCATCAGCAGTATTTTTAGGGAGGCAGGAACAAAATCTGATAATATATACAGAATTCTTCAACCTTGAGGTGAGTATACAAATGCACAATGGTATTTCAGTTTTAGATATCAGATCATATACACTGAGTCCCTGTGTCTTTTACAATGATAGGTTCTGGGTGGGGAGATTAAGAGATATGGATCACACTCCTCACTGTGTAATAGCTTACAATTCATTACAGTTACGGTAATTTTATATAATTCTAGCATATAACACTTTCTTCCACACTGAGGCAAAAATACCTTGACAAAACACAAGTCAAATCCCGTGATATTTCTTTCTAAATCCTTCAGTTATTTCATTTTATTCAGAGTAGTGTTCTACAATTTTCTTTTTTCTTTGGAAAAAAAATACACCATGTAGGCATGCTGTTTTACACTTAAAATAAATACAGTGGCAGAAAAAATAAAATCTAAGCCTTGTCATTTTAAAAAGATCCATATTTTTAAACTACTGTAACCTTAATAAAAACAGTGACCTCTTATGGTCCAGTCTCTGCATGCAGTGAAGTTCAAACGATACCAGTCTAAACACTTATTGGCAACTTAAAATGAATTTTAATATTTATTTAATTTCTCAAAGGACATTGAAGGCATTACAATTCATTACCTGCAGCAAACTTGCCAAAGCTTTTCCCTCTACTGCCTTTTGTTTTAAACCCTGAATTACTTCCAAGTTTCATCAGAAGGAGTCACTCAAGGTCCCTTTAGTCCCAGCTTGTGAGGCCTTTCTTATCCTTATACACAAACACCAAACTCTTTGTTATTTAGATCAAGTTAATTTCTCTGACTATAAACAGTTCTCTTTTCTTCTGCCTTTCAGTTATTTCTCTATCTGCCATTTCTTTGGATTCTACCTTAAAAAAAGAAAGTTCTTAGCAAAGAGCTACCAAAGGCTGCTTGACATTAGTTTTTCTATCCCAAACAATGAGAAAGATTGAATATAATCTAGTTTACTTTCAATTGTTAAACCTGCTGCTTTATTTTCACAGCCAGAAGTGATGAAAAGTCAGATTCCTAAGTGTACATTGTTAGTGAAAGCATCATGATCATCATCATAGTTATCATCACCACAAATATTAACCTGTTTTTAATCATCATCAACATCATTCTTATTCACTTTTATTTATTTTTTTATTATGTACTGTCTGCCAGCAACCATACTAAGTCTTTTATAAGCATTACCTCATGTCCATAGCATGATGAGTTCCACAATAATCCAGAAACCAATTCCTCCTTTTTCATAAGACTTCTACCTCACAGCCCAAGATGAGTTCACCAGCTTCAACATCATGTCCGTGTTGCATCCACAGCAAAGAGGGATAGGAAAAGTAGAAGGCACATCCCTTTTTCAAGTATAACTGGAAATTATACATTCCTTTTTCTTCCATCTACTTATATGAACTTCAGGGGTGTTATTATAAAAGAAGATACAGCAGAACATCTGCTGGTCACAACTAAAGGGATCTTGTTGAATTCTTTGTGTCTCTTTCAGTGTGTGACACAGAGCTCAATATAAAGTTTTAGGCTCCATAAAAGCTCATCAGTTTAAAGAATAAACTCTGAGATGTAAGAGAGTCATGGTGAACCGTTGACTTCATAAAGGTTTTATGATGTAGATTTTTTTGCTGGGTTCTGAAGACTGAGATCTGATTGCGGAGAGAGAGGGAATAAACAATTCATGCTGGATTTTCTTAAGAGGAAAGGCAGAAGTAGGTGTATGTCATATGTGAGGGTCTGTGAGGAGAAGAACCTGTCTAAATTATGCCAGTTGTGTGGAACAAGATACTAAGATGCTCTTCCTGACCAAAGGTTATCAGGCTTCTCTCAATTCTCTTCTCAACTAGGCCTCAAACTTTGGGCTTCTGTGTCTGTCTTTGCATTTCCCAGTTTTAGCAAGAATCCTCCTAAGTCATTTTATCCAGATTTCCAACCCTTGATATCTGATCATCCTCGATATCTGATCAAATTTCTTATGCCCCACAGTCATCCAGGTAATATCTGATCATCCTGAGCTGTCTTCAGCAAGAATCTTATTAGATCTGTTTAACCAGAATGCCCCACCGTCACCCCTCATATTTCCTTTTAGTAATTCTTTACCCACCGACCTTCCCCCAATCCAACCTGATCCTTGGTCCTAAAATCCTCTCTTGTCCTTGCTTTGCAACCAGTTCTATCCTGAGGTTTTTTTTTCCCCTAGTGTAAGAGTTCCTCAATAAAATCTATTTTTACTTTTTTACTGTCCAGCTCTGGATTTCTTTGACAATACTTGGGGTCTGTCAAGACTGGGAGGGTCTCCAAATCCAGATAACAGAACTCTGACTTAATTCGTCAAATGAAAGAGTGAGCTGTAATAGGTTCTCGATTAAGGGAATTCCATAACCCAAATCACCTCCTAAGCTGGGAGGAATCACATCTAAGATAGGGAGAGATTGGATAGAGCCAGGGGAAAGAGAGACTCTTTCTTAGTATTTAAATATAAACAGATGACAACTTCAATGAAGTAGGAGCAGAGGGACTAGCAAAGCGTTAAAAGGAAGAATTGACTGAATTTTTTTCATTAAATATTGAATTTAAACTAGAGTGAGCAGTTGAAGAGGACCTCAAATTGTCTAGTCTTGGAGGTTTGGATCATGACGATGATTCTAGGAAAGAGGAAGCTGGAACAAAAATAGAATGCCTTTGGGGGAAGTTAATGGATGTTTTGAAACCAGAAGAATTGAACATCTAATTAGAGGTGTTTGAAATATAAGTACAGATTGGAGGTCTTGAAGTTTGACCTGCAGGTACAGGGATTGAGCTCCGCAAAGGGGCATTGGTTGGAGAAGTTATTACCTAACAGCACAGTCCTCACGTCCTCGTACAAGGCACAAGTTCATTGTAGAGCTAGAAATTTGGTGGCACAGAAATTACCTAGACTTAGTGCTGTCTGCCCTTCAGCTGAATTTAATAGAAGTGCAATTGTATGTGAGGCCCTCCTGCAGTAAGACAAATCACTTCAGTTGCTGAGGTAACTGGATTTACTTTTGTTCTCCTTTGCTTCCAAACTAGTTTTGGAGCTCCTGACACAACCCTGTGACTATTTGTAGGCGCTACACAAGTTTTTGCAGTGAATCTATGGGGACTTCTATGTCAACCACTGGACTTACAGGTTTGTTTTACTAATAAGATGCTGATCAGAATTCAATGATCTGTTACAGTGAGGCTGCCTGAATGCATTATGTAGGAGTTATATTTTCTTGTCATTTTAGGTTCAAAGTTGGTTAGACTTATCACTTAAGAGGCAGCCAGTAATCCTTTAAAATATAAGTGTAATTTCTCTGCTCAAACACACTCAATCTTCCATTTATATTGCTGTCATGATAAAACAAGTTCTTACTAACTACAAGACTTAGAATTACCTGGTCCTAGCTCCCTGTCTTATCTCATCTTTCACTTCCAGCCACTCCGCTGCCAGCCTCAAGGCCTCCACTGGCCATTGCCCTCTTGTGAAATGTTCTTCTCCCAGATACAACAACGGCTCTCTCCCTCCCATAGGCTATGAAGTCTCAGTGAGTTGTTCCCTGACAACTATACAAAATATGGCAGTCCTGCCGCTCCCATCTCTCTTTCTTACCCTGAACCTGTTTTATTCAACTATGTTGGACTTACCACAAATTGATGTCCCATGTATTTGTTCATTTGCACATTGCCTTGTTCCCTCCCCCCAAGAATATAAAAGCATTATGAGGATATTGAATTTGGCTATTAATATAAACAGTTAATACAAGCTGCATTCCAATGCAAAGGATAATGTTTGGCACATAGCAAATGCATATATATACACATATACATGTATGATCAATTAATAGATTAAAATGAATGAATGTCGGGGCAAATTTCAATTTTTGGCTTGATGGTAAATTGTCTATATTTTTGTTACAGGAATCACTGCTTCAAGCTTGAGTGCATAAACGTGCCCCATCCTAAACCTTCTGTAACATCTCAACCAGAAGTGGTAGCTTTCTCCTCTGATCCACTCTATATAATTCTAACATGATTTATAGCTGTATGGTCTTGGGTTTGTTACTAACAATGATCCTGAGTTTCATCATCTGAAAAGTGGATAATACCATCTCTCCCACGATGTGTGATAAATGAAGATAAATGAGATAATCCAAGCATGGTGCTTGACATGGGCTTTGGGTAACTCTTTCATAAATGTGGGCTATAATTTTCAACTAAGTTACAGGCTCTTGAAGAGTCTGGACATGGAATGTTGACCATCTCCTTCACACAGGAGTGATAGCTGAGGTCGACATACAGGATAAATTTCTGATTGTACACATGGAAATGGATCTTGACATATATTTTTTTAGCACTGATGATTACATAGCCTCCAGTAACTCCAGCAGTGTGGGAATATCCTACATACATAAGGACTAGAGATTTTATTTCAACCTTGAAAATATTCTGAATTTAGGCTCTCGTGGTTGATGATTTTGGTTGCTCTTATCCAGCGGAGAGAAGGATGGTATGTTAGTTTTTGGCTTAAAAAGATATTCAAGTGTAATCTTATCTGATTCCTAATTTTTGGCCTGCCAGAATTGAAACTCAACCCTAACCATAATCATCACCAAGAATGACTTTTGAAGCCCTCCCATGGATATGCTGTTCAGGATACAATAATACACCATGTCTCCTGAGTTAGAAAAATGAGTTAATGAAGGGGGCGGGGTCCCTGACTCAGAGGCATGAAGATATAAAACCAGAGCAGGGAGGACTTTTTTTTTTTTTTTTTAATTTTTGGATGCGTTGGGTCTTCATTGTTGTGTGTGGGCTTTCTCTAGTTGTGACGAGCGTGGGCTACCCTTCGTTGCGTTGCACAGGCTTCTCATTGTGGTGGCTTCTTTTTGTTGCGAAGAAAGGCTCTAGGCACACAGGCTTCAGTACTTGTGGCACACAGGCTCAGCAATTGTGGCGCACGGGCTTAGTTGCTCCCCAGCATGTGGGATTTTCCCAGACCAGGGCTCGAACCCGTGTCCCCTACATTGGCAGGCAGATTCTTAACCACTGCACCACCAGGGAAGTCCCGGCAACAGAGGACTCTTGAGGAGGACTGAAACATGCCACACAGAATCCAGAAGAGCT
This sequence comes from Lipotes vexillifer, assembly GCF_000442215.2. Taxonomy (NCBI): domain Eukaryota; kingdom Metazoa; phylum Chordata; class Mammalia; order Artiodactyla; family Lipotidae; genus Lipotes; species Lipotes vexillifer. The sequence continues at coordinate 1,760,960 of NW_006791661.1, forward strand.
TCCTGCCTGTCACCTGATATGACACTCAGGTCTTTGGGTCAAAGTTGTACAGGGTTCTATTGGCTCAAGCCTCTGCAGCTTTGTCTCCACAAAATATCTCACCATTACATGTACTTATACGAATCACTGATTATAAAGGAAGACCTAACTGATTCTTCTGTGGGAACAAATGAACCCAATCATTCCAAAGCCACAGTGTGATTTAAGCTAATTAACACCCAGGCTCTCAATCTTTGTCAAAAAGTACTAGCAAAACTCCTCAGTGACCCTAATTCCTCACCCTTGGTCCAAAGTAGCATATTTTCCAAGTCCAGGTGTCTGGATTGGATGAATGCACTTCCCTTTATTTATGACATGACTGATGAGAGTGACCCCAACTTAATTAGTGGATATGGGAGATTCACTGGGTCTTCAAGTCACACCCAAGGGAACAGAACAGGTTCTATAGGACTGACAAAGGTGACAAGACACCACTTGTCATGGACCCTTCTCTTCCAAACTTGCTACAACAAAAGCAGTATATAGGTCAATCTTTTTGGTACATTGAAATGTATCACTAGCAGCTAGCACATATTTTTATAGGTGAGTAGGAGGTTAACTTTACTCTTTCTGTATATAAACACTCTCACTTCATCATTTTTCAAGGTTAGGTAATAACAAGCCAAGAAATCACCACCCCCCACAAAACCCCACAACCCACCTCTTAAAGAATTGTCTGTGCAAGATTTAAGCTAATTAAATAAACATGACACCTGGTATCTTGGAATTGTGTCTAAATAGAAAATATTGATAAAGGAAAGCATATTGAGAGATCTAAGGCTTTCTCTTCATTCATTTAAGCAAGACATTACTGAACATTTAATTTGAGGCGGACACTGTTCAGATGCCTGCAAGTAATTGACTACTTGGAAAACAGATGTGCTCACAGAGGCACAGAACAGAACAGAAGGTAACAAGCGCCATATTGGGTTAATAAGCAAATGCAAAAGGCGAAAGCAGAGAAAGGAAATATAGACTTTCATGGCAACCAGCCCGATTTTTTGGCTCTATTCATCACAGTGGTAATTACTTATCCAATGTCTGTTTCTCTTCTAAAACGTGAATTCCAGAAGGGCAGGGGTATGTGCAATGTTTCTTTGTTGTATTACCAGCACCTAGTTTTAGGAACAGATTTCACAAAGATCTTCAGCTTGGGTCAGCCAGGGTAACGCAGACCTCGGGAGCTGCTCCAAGATCTCCTTTGACATGCCTTTCAGAGTAAGCACTCAGGGAATTGTGGGGCTGTTGACAGTTACTCTCACCAGATAGGCACGTAGCCAGAGTCCACAGAGCAGTTGGGAGAGGCCAAGAGGACGCCAAATAACCCCATGGGAATGGCAAATGGGGCTCTTTTAAGCACCTGATGAAATTCCCACTTCACTCAGTCAGTGGAGATTGCAGTGGGATATCTTCATGGGAATTGGCGGTTAGGGTTGTCTGCCCTTTTTATAAAGCTTATCCCATTCAGCCCAGTGGTTTGTACAGCTGTGTTCATAGAGTCAAGTTCATGAATCCTTTACTGACAGTAAAGGAAGTTGTATTCTTTTCCTTTCATATTAATATTTTCCATCAGGGTTAGCCACCGCTTACTAGTACCAATCCAGATACTTAATTAAATGTCCAATAAGCAGTTTTTAGACGCATGAATATTAGATGAATACATTTTCTGACTTATACACATATTACAAATTTAGAAAATGTGAAAATGCAATGAAGACTATTAAATTCTGCTCAAACTCTTATAAGCAAAGTAAAATTTGTATAACATTTAATTCATGTCATTCTAGATATTTTTCTGTGTATACATACGAATATGTATAAATACAAAGAAACAATGCCCCAGGAACATCTAAAAGATGTACTCCTTTTTCAAAATATTCTAAGAAAAATATGATATTTGAGAGGGAAACTGGAGGTTACTTAGAAGTAATAGTTTCGTTTATAATCATCAACATGTCTCTGACACTTATTTCTTGACTATTTGATATGTCAAATGTTAAGAGAGATGTATTAAAGCCTCTTACAATGATAGTGGTTTCCAGATTTTTCCAGTATTTCTAACATCTTTTTGATATCTATAGTAGAAATGTTGCTGGTTGTTCACCTTAATTTTTGATTGTGTGACAATGCTTGGAACTATTATTGAAATGAGTATTGCCATCCCTACTATACTTCTGTTTGACTTTGGTGAATATTTGTTTACTTTTAAACTTCTCTGTAAAGTTTAGATACATCTCAAGCAGTTATTTAATTTACAGCTCAGTTTCCTCATTTGTAAAGTGGGAACAAAAGTAGTAACGATAAGTTTTCTGTGAAGACAAAATAAACCAATACATGTAAAGTATTCAAAACAGATCTGGCAGTTAATTAATGCTTGTCATTATTACCCTGAATGTGGTATTTGCTCACTTTTTAAATATTTTACCTTGGTAAGTTTTTGTGAGGGTCCTTGTCCTTTAATAAATAATTTGAATCCTTTTCCTTTATTACTAGAATTGATTTGGTTAGCTTCATGTCATTAATTTTATTTAATGCTTTAAAATAAATTTACTCTTCATTTTCTTTCTTCAACTCTATGGATCATGTTTATTTGCATTTTTTGGTAGACATCTGGAAAATATACATCCCATTTTAAAGATTTGTTTACGAGTGGTTATTTTTAAGTAATTAAAGTATGTTTTAAAACTTTATTTTTACCACCATCAAAGAGAAAATTTTTTTCTCTGCCTTCTGTAAGAAACAGAATTTTGCATACTTTATCTACTTTACTGCCTTTTATCATCCAGTTATGTTAGTATTTGAATTTAGATATCAAATGTTGCTATCGGTGATGACTTTTAGATAGTCTCTCAATAATAATTTGTGCTGTCTGCTTTCCTTTTGTTAATACTATTTATGATAGTAATTCAATGTCATCCCTTACCAATTTCTGTGCTAACTACCATCTGTTTTATAAAATATTTTTCTGTCATTGAGCCATTGATCTTGACTCATTTTAATGTTAGCGAGAGAATGTCTTCAGCTCTTTTTCCCCTGCGTAGCCATGTGGGTGGTTTCTTTTTCTCAGACTGCATTATTTTAGAATTCCTTTCTTTGGCTTTATACACCAATGAAAGCTTGCAGGGTATAAAAATTTATGGATCACAAACTTTTCTCTCATCACAATTTTGTGACTGTTTCCTTAGTATGTTCTGGTATTTGATGTTATAGGAAAGTCTAAGGACAGTCCTATTTTGTCCTTTTTTATATATCTTTCTGCTTCTTTTCTTTTTTGCATGTTTGAATGTAGGATTTTTTTCTCTGTTATTATAGTTAACACTTCTCCATATGAAACATCTAGTTTTATTATTTTTTTAATGTCCTGCCTCAAACACTCTGATCTCCTTTTATCTACCATCTTCAGACACATTTTATGTGCTAAAAATTTCTCTTCAAATATAAAATCACTTTTTCCTCTGCCCAGTTGTCCTGGTCCCCTCTGTGGGGCTGTATCTCAGCTGTGGGAGTTTTTTTCTTTTTTTTTTTCCTCCACATTTGTCAACATCTCTTCCGTGATTTCATTCTCACAAGTCCCCTTTACCTACTTCCCCCTGACACACAAAAGATGCCCAATGATTCAATTTTCTCATGTCTATTTTTACCACTAAACTTTTCTATCTAGACTTTTATTTTGATATTTTAATTTTTTGAACTTTACTGTTATAATTTTACTCCCTGATTATATCAGCTTGTTATCTTTGTGTATCACCCAATTATTTTATAATATCATGCTTCCTTTTTATATCATCCTGTTATCCCTCTATAGCACTGTGATTTCTGTTCTTTTCACAGAGACCATGGATTCTTGCCTCTCACTAATGATGTTGTAATAGGCTTTTATTGCTTGGCCTATATGTAATTCTGTCTCTTGTTTAGGGAATGCAGCAGAAGCATTCTTCTGGGAACTGGTTCCTCACATCCCACCTTTTCCCCTCCATCAGTGTGGTCCAAATGGAAGCTTTCAGTCCTCAAGTTTGCACCTCCCTTGTCTGTGACCTTCAGGCATCTCTCTGGCTCCATCCCTCCATACTATACTGATTTCTAGAAGTCCATGCTCCTGATGAATTATCATCCTGCCTATCACCTCTGACAGGGGAAATGTCATCCTGGTTTTTATTTTATGCTTCTCATGAGCAGCTCAAACACTAAGCCAGCCTGCCTTTTCTCCCCCATCCAGAATTCTGTTGAATTATCTTCTTGTTATACTACTGAGTTCTTTATGAACAAGTGAGCTAAAAGCCAGTGAATGAATGGGCCAAATTTTTTTTTTTTACTTTCTTTCATGTACACAGGGTAACTCTGGCTTATAAAGGTGCATCATAAGCCAACTTGTTATAGATTTTTCTTAACTCACGGCCGTCTGTCTTCAGTTTTGTGAAAATATTGCTCAGATTCTGAGGTTAAGTTGTAAGTCAAGATAAGTTTTGGGTATTTTTGTGAGCATTTCTGTTTGGGTGTATTCAGATGTTCAGGTTGTATGTAGGCTTTGCTGTGGGAAGTTGGAAAGGCTGTAGTGGTGGTTACTAGCCAAAGTCCATTTTTCAAGAGAAATCAGTTATGTTGGGGATGGTGGTGGTGGAAGTCATGGGAGACTGGGAGGGTTTCATGGACATGGTGTTATTTTAATATAAGGGACTTGAGTGATTTCTAAAATTGAAAGCCTGAGGAGCAGGAAAGGCATTTCAGACCATACGTGATTATCTGAGTACTGGTGAAGTACGTGAAAAAATAAGGAGGAAGAAAAATCCCCAGATATAACTGGAGATATTTGAGGTTTTATACATCTATGTAATCACAATTATATTGTAAGCTAAAACTAGCTAAAACAGGATTGGGTCTGAAATGTTTAAACTTGCAAAGATCATCTATTTCGATGTGTGTGTTTAAGACTAAATAAAGCAGTTTCAAGCTTATCTATATTCAGTGTACTACAGAGCAATTTGTGGTTTGCATACCCTCTTAAATAAGGACAAATGCTCCTCTGTTTATGTGGTTTGGTCAATGAAATCTTTGTAATTAGATGTGTAAGCTATGCCCATATCAGCAATTTGAAGAAGCTCTGATGATTTTATTTGAAAATTTGACTTTTAAAAATGCAGCAGCCCTCTTTCAATTTTTCATATTCTCCTTCCTGTTATATTATTCTACTGATGACCATTTGCTTTCCTGTTGCTTGTAAATGGTTACTTTATTTAAAACTATGCCCAAAGCGTTTTGGTAGTACCAAAATGTTCACTTATTAAAACTGGTGACGTTGTCATACTGCTTTCATTGCAATGGTTGCTTAGAAAATCATCAGCTTAAGCAATACAAACTGTATTTCAATAGACAAATTAATCTTTTCTTGAAAGCCTCATCTAATCTCCCTTGTTCAACAGGAAGTTTTCTGCCTTGTAGGCATTTATGATCTTTTGGCAGTAAAGAAGAAATATGATCTCTATAAGTAGAACTTTAAATGATTTTTTTAGAGTAGGAATGCATAAATGTTCTAAAAATACAAGTGGCTCTATTTGAATGCAAGTTTCAAGGGGAATGGATTTATAAAGTATTTATTTCTGCTAGGAATACCATTTGGCAGGAAAAGCACTTATAGGAGGCAGAGAATAGGATTGTGGGGGAGCCATGGCAAAACATTAATTTATTAAAATAATGTTTGTATTTTTTCAGACTTCTGCCCTCAAACAAAACCTGTGCATCCAGATTTTCTTATCTATAAAATGTGTTAATTCTTTCTACCTTACTTGGAAGATCTTTCTGAAGATTAATGATGGCTTTTCATGGATAAATTCTTTATAACTTCTTTTAACAACAGAGTATAAATATTTTACTCTTAAATGAAGTTAGTGCAAACTGAAGCAGCTCAGCCAGTTATGCTGTCATCTGTTGCCTCTCACTAGACAGGGAAGTTCAGAGGAAAGTTTTCTGGGTGTGCCTTCCAGTTTGCAACAGTTTCCTGAGGAAGATTTCAAAACAAGTCACTCTGTTCCTAATTACTGTATGCAGTGTTGTCTGTCTGCTCTTATTTTTTTCCAGGAATCCACAGCCAAAGAAGCATATTAGAAGTTATGTCTCAGTGTGTATGGGGTACACCCAGCTGTACCACATAACCTCAAGTGGCAAATGCTTGGATATCCTGCAGCAACCTTCACCCCAACTCATAGTTTCCAGCAAGCAAGCATCAGTACCATCCTAATTGGACAAATATATTTTAGAATTTTATGTATGGTCTTGACATTTAATGTGAAGTAAAGCTTGAGGGGGCTACTCAGTGTGGGCTATGATATAATGAGATGCCTCATATTCATGTTAAAAGATGGAAAATGTTATCTGTCTAGAAGTTTAAAATTTAAACTGCAGTGTAGACACTGAAATACAGAGGTGGACATGAAAGCTGTGCTTCTTGTACACAGGGAGATACTTCCATCCAATTCAGAAGACAGACTATAAATTAATAATTTAAAGTGTTTGTGTAAGATTTGATCCAGGTTTTATAGATAGAGCCTGAAGCTAATACAATATTGCACTGTTTATTAAAAGAAGAATACAAAATTAAGTATGAAAGTGAATACTTATTTTGAAAGAGAAAAATATAACAAACTGGAAATTTTAAAAAACCTGACAAATTCCACAAATATAATAAAATCTAGAAAAAAGCATACTACGTTTATTAAATAACTAACCGCTGCTAACTATCCTTTCATTTTTCTTCATTTCTTTGCTGTATACTCTCTAGTTCCTTCTTTCTATGACAATGATTTTGAAAGATTATTGTAAAGAAAATTGACAGATAATTCAGATTCCCTTTAGAGTGGTTATCAAAACAATGCTTTTGTTCACTGCGTTGAGAGGCATGAAATATACAAATCCACACTCGGAACATCAAAGTGTTTACATTACTATTACAGGTTTGTGCTCTACAAACAAAGTTTTTGATAAATTGTGTTTTGCAAGATTTTTATCACCTGAAATCCACCTTTCATAACGAGAGGTACCAATTAGGAAGCCTGACGAGCAATGAACACTATACATTATATATCGCGGGAGGTAGATACATCTTTTGGCATGGGAAAAGTCTGACTCTGATTCTGGGAATTTGAGGAAGGAAGAAAGAAAACAAGAGGAAATCGGGGAAAAGGCAAACAGAGAAATGCAAAAGGAGGAACAATGGAGAAGGAAAAGGGAGTACCATTTTTAGGCTGTAGTAAGCATTTAATATAGACATCTCATAAAATTATAAGGCCTTGAGATAAATTTGATTCTCCTGATTTTACAAGTTAGAAGACTGAGGCTCAGAAATTGTAACTAACTTGCTCAGTCTCAGTTAGAGAAAGATGGGGCCGGAATTCAAGCCCATGTCTCCCTGATTCAGCTTATACATTCAATAAACATTTGTTACATGCATGCTGTATATACCATCCTCTAAGGACTGGGGCTATAAGGATAAGTAAAATATGTTGCTGCTTTCCAGTCAGTTACGGTTTCCCATGGACAGTACTTAAATAATGAGTAACTTCTTACCAGGTAGAGAAAGAAGACAAGCAATTATAAGCAATGAAACATGCATAAGCAAAGACAAAACAGTCTCTGATAGGGAGGAGTATCAGGGACTATTTCCTCAAATATTGTGGGTGGTCTTGAGGTTGGTATTAGTAGCCCAAGCTGCCCACGATCTTACGAGCAATGGAGTACACAATTTGTCATGTTATGGCTTTTAGCACTCTTGACTTTCTTTTTTTACTACTTTCATCTTTGGAGGGGTATGCCTATGTTTTAAAAACAGAAACATAAACCACAAAACTCTATTCTAGTGCTTAAGGAATTCCATAGTGTATCTACCAAGTCAGATTGGATGGTGAATATTGATGCAGGGGGTTGTTAATTCAAATTCATTTTTGTCACTTCTCGGTGTGTAGATACTGGTATAGTTCCCTAAAAGGCACGAAGCACTTAGTAGCATGTCATGATTCCATTGCATGCTTTCAACTAATTTAATTATGGTGATGAAGATGAAAGTGAGTGCTGCAATAATGCACATTTAACAATATTTGTTCCATTATTGTATGCCTTGATGATTTGAAATGTGAGCACAGAAATAGGTGCCATTTTGATTTGCACTCTCGGACAAGTAAAATAGTTGCATGACAACCAGGATGAGATATATAGAATGTGTTAAACCAATCTTGTCATTTAATATCTGATGAATTATGAGTGAGCAACCTTCCTGAAATGTGTCAGATTCTGCTGGTAGCACACTAGGTATTGTAGTCACAGCCGGCACAAATTGCTGTCTCAATGTATGCTCAATTTAACAACTGTCTGTTAAAGTTATCAGCACATTCCAACATCCATTATACAAAAGAACCCCTTCATGCATTAAGGCAGAATGATAATCAAAATGGTGCAGAAAAGGGAAATACCCTTTGGTGCACCTTATAAAACTGCACATGCAATAGTTTGGAAAGCAGGCATTTTTATAGCATGGGAATATATAGTATAAATTTGATGTGGCAGTAAAATTTTTTAAAAAAGAGAGCGAGAGCAAAGAAATAAAAATCTTTCCATATTGCACACATGCTAACCCCTACTCTCTGAAACCATAAAAAGCATAAAACACCCAGCAGGTGTTTTAAAACTTAAATTAAATTAATTACCAACACATTATTATTAATTTCAGAAATGCTGAAAAGGGAAAATAAAAAGTATGGGCTGACATAATGGTACATGGGATATTTGAAAACAAATATAAAACCTAAATAAGCTCAACTGGATGTATTTTGTTCACAAAATACCAATTAATAGCACACTTAAGTGATGGGAATATTGGACTATTAGGTCATAGATTATTTAAGAAGTTTAGATGGGGTGTGGATTGGGGCCAGTGAGGGAGGAAAACCAGCTACATTAAGTCTTCCAGAGAAAAATAGTAGAGGTAGCATGTGAGAATAAGACTATAAATAAAATATTCTATGTGCTATGCTTTATAGATACTCTATGGCATATGGTAAACAAATAAAATTAGAAAATATGCTATACTTTAAAATTTATTCTACTCTTTTAAATTAAATTAGACACAATTCAATACATGTCAAGCACTTGCATGTACCTGGTGCTGTGCTAGGTGTTGTGGGAAATAAATATGATTATTTCTAACCCTCCTTTTAAACATGTAAGTGTGGCTGTATTTTCCCACTACCCTAATGATAGGGGAAGCTCTAAGGGAATGGGGTGAAATTCTTGGACTTGGAATCATACAAACTTGGGTTTGAATCCTAGATCTGCTACTTGTTCATTATATAATATTGGATCATTTATTTAACCTTTCAATGCTTAAATTATCCTTTTCATAAAATAAAAATAAGAGAATCTAGTTCATAGGCTTGTGAGGATTAAATAGGACTTAGCTTTAGCCCAGTGTCCAGTGCTTAAGGAAGTCTCAATAAATGAGGTGATTTGCTCACTTGTTTGTCTGTCTTCCTAGGTTGTGAGCCCCTTGAGAATTGTCCATGTTGACAAATATATTGTTATTTATCTTAGAATCTCACACATCTGCTCTGGTGCATTATGTCCATTGTGTATTTTACAGTCCTCCATTTGTAGAACAGATAACTATGGATAAATACACTTAGCAAAACGGCTATTCTTATTTGTAGTATATGAATTTTCATCATAGATTTATACTGAAATATTGAAAGTTTTACATATATATATATATTATATATATATATATACACACACACACACACACACACATATGTATAGCTAGCTTCTCCAGCACCTAGACAAAAAGAAACCCAGTGTACTCACTGCTGTGTTGTTCCTTGAATTCCAAGGTCCCTAGCTATTCTATTTCTTCTCTCCACCTTTCAGAGTGTTGTTATACTTACTTTATATGTAATGTTCAGTGTTTTAGTTGTACTTAGTAGGAGGAGAAGGGAAAAATACATCTATTTCATCTTGCTGGAGATTCAATCCTCTTGTATAAACAGATTTTAACCAACAGTATTTAATGGTAGTATCAATGGCTTTAGAGTTAGCTCAGCCTGAATTCAAATTCTGTCTCTGTTACTTTATAGCCAGTGACCTCTGGACATTCACTTCATGTGATATTTACTATTCTCAGTGGGAAATTTCTAGGAATAATATATGCCAATAGATAAATCTCAAATAAGGTAAATGGAACAGTCCTTTATGAGCAAAATGCTTATATTCTGATGGTCAAATATGCAAAAATAAAATCATCAGAAAAACTTGCTGACTAAAGCTAGTTTACTAAACCTACTTCAGAAAGGGAGAGTATCACTTGGTCATAAAGAGCCCTCAGTGGAAGACTCCAGGGCCTCAGAGGAATGGATTCTCTGAGTGAAGAATGTTGATCCATGAGGGCAACAGTGTCTCAGTTGGATGTTGATGGACACTCTAAGACTGTCAAAAGTTGACTCCTCCACGAGTCTACCAGAATGGCCTGTTGAGTAAGCAAGGCTAGAATTAACAAATTATTCAGTGAATGTTACATCTAGAGAAGAGAGATAAAATTTATCCTTACTCCCCTTTTTGTTCTATGTGGGCTCTCAATAGACTGGATGATGCCCCCCACATTGGTGAAGGTGACCTTTACTCAGTCTACTGATTCAAATGCTAATATTTTTTGGAAACACCCTCAAACACGTACCCAGAAATAATGCTTTACCACCTGGGCATTCCTTAGCCCAGTCAAATTGACACATAGAATTAATCATCATAGTGACTGACTGCTACTGGGCAAAGCTCATGAGATAATAGGATAGGATTGCTGAGAAAATATTAGATGAGACTCTGCTGTTTGGTAGGCAAGCTCTTTACCTAGACTGGTATTCTATTGTATTAATAGAAGAACTAATTGCCTACATGAGAAAACTCTTTACCTAGATAATTTGTTTAGGAATTTCTGGAAACAAAGAGTGAAGTTATTTTTTGGTTTACAACCTCATCTTCCTGGAGAAGAATTTCATAGAAGAAATGATTGAGTCATGGTGACCCAGATGGTCTCAGTTCTCTATCCTGGTTGTTAAGCTATGTAGATATAGATGGGTTCATTTTTAAAGTGGTTTAAAATAGAAGGATAAATGAATCCACTTATTGGAATATCACACTTTTCTATGCACATCCAAAGGTCCAACACAAATGCCTCCTCCTCTACTGCACCTTGCTTGAGTCTCTAACTGAAATAGAAATTTCCATTCCTCATTGTCTTAACAATTTTTATGTTTCTAACAGACATATATTTTAGCAGAAGGTTTTAATTGTTTTCAGAGAAAGACAGATATGTCTAAATTTTAGTTATCAACGATACTGACATCACTTAAAAAAATAGAATTACAGTTTCACATCAGGTTATTTTTTAAAAATAAATTAATTTTATTTATTTATTTTTGGCTGCATTGGGTCTTTGTTGCTGCATGCAGGCTTTCTCTAGTTGCAGCGAGAGTGGTTACTCATCGTTGTGGTGTGCGGGCTTCTCGTTGTGGTGGCTCCTCTTGTTGCGGAGCATGGGCTCTAGGTGCGCAGGCTTCAGTACTTGTGGCACGAGGGCTCAGTAGTTGTGGCTTGCAGGCTCTAGAGTGCAGGTTCAGTAGTTGTGGTGCAAGGGCTTAATTGCTCCACCAGCATGTGGGATATTCCTGGACCAGGACTCTAACCTGCGTCCCCTGCATTGGTAGGCGGATTCTTAACCACTGCACCACCAGGGAAGTCCCACATCAGGTTATTTTTAATGAGCATTTGCAAACTAAGCACAACTTACTTTCCTTCCTCCCTCCCTCCCTTCCTCCCTCCCTCTTTCTCTCCTCTTTCTTTCTTTCTTTCTTTCTTTCTTTTTCTTTCATCTTTCTTTCCCATTCCCCACTCTGTTTCTTTCATTGCTTTTTGGAGCAATTTTAGGTTCATACAAAATTGAGAGGAAGGTACAGAGATTTCCCATATACTTCCTGCCCCCACACATGCATAGCCTCCACCATAATCAACATCCCTTACCAGAGTGGTACATTTGTTTCAACTGATGAACCTACACAGACACATTGTAATTATCCAAAGTCTATAGTTTAAATTATGGTTCACTCCTGGTGTTGTACATTCTATGTGTTTCACCAAATATATAATGACATGCATCCATCACTATGGTTATGATCCAGAATATTTTCACTGCTTTAAAAATCTTCTGTGCTCTGCATCTTCCTCTCTGGCCACCTTCCCCTAGCTGTTGGCTAATCTCTTCACCTTTTTCAGAATGTCATATAGTTGTAATAATACAGTATGTGGCCTTTTCTGACTGATTTCTTTCACTTAGTAAAATACATTTAAGGCTCTCCCATATCTTTTCATGTATGGTTTGATAACTCATTTATTTTTAGTGCTGAATAATATTCCATTTTCTGGATGTACCACAGTTTATTTATCCATTTACCTAGTAAAGGACCTCTTGGTTTCTTCCAAGTTTTGGCAACTATGAATAAAGCTGCTATAAACATTCACGTGCAGGTTTTGTTTGTACCTTTATTTTTTATCAGCCATTTAAATTAAATGCCATAAAATGCTAATATGACAACCTCATTCCCAGAACCTAGTTCAGGGCCTAGCAATGAATAAATATGTGTAAGTTCAGGTGTTTTAAATTGATGAAGTTCTTAATAAAATTTGGCATATTTGTCACAGTTTGTATTCAAATTATTATATGTAACTTTCTTCCATTGAGTATGACATTTCAGAAGGAAGACTGAGTTTTCCATCCAACTGTGCTTCTATTCTTAGTAGTTACATACCTCTTCTCCCTCCCCATGTTTGAAGATAGAAAATACATTGTGTTAAGAGAATAGAAATAAGGAATAATTGTAAAGCTTATCAAGTTTTTTTTTAACTTTTATATTTCATATGATTCACTAAACTGTTTAGGGAAAATGAGGCGTTTTATGTTTTTATTTCATTGAATCATTGTTCTAAAGCTTATATCCTATAGCACAATACATGGAATATTTTTAGTTTGCTTCAAGGTAAGTTTATTATAGATACTGAGTTGTTGAAATATGATTTCTATAGAAACTGTATAAGTATACTGACCCTTAAAGATAGACTTGGAAACATTTATTAGCTTGCAAAAATTTCCACTGTCCTTTCTAACTGCTTCATGGCAGTGAATTTCAGTATCCTAAATTAATTGCAATATAATACTAATACTGTAAGGCAGATTTTAGGGATGAATATTCCTTTTTATCCAAAAAGTAACTGTCACCTCTTCTGATAGTGGTAAGATCTGCAAGGATATCTTTCAATTAGTTTGTAATTGCATATAAATTCTTCATTTAAATCCAAAATTTGAGGTCAGTATTAATCCTCAGTTCAAAATTCTGGGATTTGTGATATTGTTCTGAGGATTTTAAGAGACCATATCTAGGAACTAGGATTTGGGAAACTGTTTATTCTTTCATGAGTTTCATGTCTAACCATTTTACACATCCCACATATGTTTTTGTTTTCCTTTGTTTGCCTGATTTAATTTAATGCCAGATGCTAATTGGCAGTAAGTTTGTTTGAGGGAAAAGTCAATGTCCATAAAAAACCAGGAGTTAATATCACAAAATAGCATTTTTACTTCCTGTAAATAAATAAGAACATTTCCCAGCAAATATTTAAACCTCCTATTGTGTGGGAGATTTAATGAAAAAGTCATAAAAACATGCAACTTCTTCCATCAAGAGTCGGAAACTATTTTTCCATCTTCTGAATCTGGGTTTGGTCATGTGACTTATTTTAGCTAATGTGACATTAGCAAGTGTAGATATAGTTTTTGTGGATTCATAGGAAACTCACAGATTTTTTTTTTTTTAAAGTAGTAGCAATCAAAGTACTACCACTTGTACTAAAAGTGAGAGAGTTCAAATTTGAAAATGTTTTTGGTCCCCAATTTTCCAGAGGTAGAAAGCTGGCTGAGCAAGCTACTTGGGTATTACTTTTATGAAAAGGAAGATGACTCTGAGGGCAGAACTGAAAACTATGGAGAAAAGTAGACTTGGAACTTACTTTCAAGGAGCAGATGCCTGTTCTAATCAAGAAACACTTTGTCTCCAGTGTAATGTCACCCCATACTATGTGCCTGGCTAAATTTCACAATTGCTATGGACCAGGGTTTTCTATTAATACTTCATTTTTAGAATGGGAGTATCTAATGTGGCTCTTCCATCCATGTGAAGAATAAGGGCAAGTAACTTATTTTTTAATTTACATGTCACTGAATCTTAGGAGCCACATCCATCTTAGACCAGATACTGATTACCAAATACGAGTTTTTGAGTCTTATGCCAAAATTTGTGGAAACATTTTTGGAGACTTTGGGGAGGATAAGTTATTTTGTAGATAGGAGGAATGCAAACAGTTGTGAGCATAGTTTGAACTGCAAAAAATAACAAGGACATCATATTTTTCAACTCCTCTTATCAAGAGGCAGAGTCTATTATTCCATTTCTTGAGATTTACATTAGCCAGTGGGATATTGACAAACATTATGCAAACAGAGTCTTAAAAGTGTTTGTGCACTGGAGTTCTCTTTGCTTTGATTCTTTTTAAACACAGTCACCATAAAGTGAAAGCCTGCAGGGTGACTGGTCAGTTTGCGGATGATGGCAGATGTGTGGTCCAGTCAATGCTTATCTCTCCAGAAAAAATCCAAGCATGTGAGTAAGGTCCTCTGAGTCCAGCCAGAAAAGATTCACAACTATCTAAACTCACCTGCCAGTCAAGAACTGGCTAGAAATGCATAATTGAGTCCAACTGGCAATAGAGGTGAGATGTCCTACCTGAGCACCTGACTAGATTGCTGACCCACAGAATCTTGAGCAAATAAATAGCTGTTGTTTTAAAGCATAATGTTTTGGGGTATTTTTTATGTGGCAGTAGATAATTGATAAATTAACTGATAAGTGAAAATCCACTTATACAACAGATGTTTATCATGTACCCATTATGTGCTATTTTCTACATTTGGTATAGAAAAGTTTTAGATCCAATAAGATTCCTAAGTTTGATGTTAAAAAATTAACTTATAAAATTATAAGATCTAATTTATAAGTAAATAATTTATATATTTTAAGTGTACTGACAGTCTAGCTGGAGATGGACATCAGAACATTATTACCTGCTTTTTTTTAAAATTAATTTTTATTGGAGTATAGTTGCTTTACTATGTGCTTAATAATGATACTTTCTTCACCTAGTAAGAACATTCTAATCTTCACTGGGAAAGAACTTAGTTGCCCAATGTCATCTCACTTGTTTTGTTAGAGCTGATTTTTCCTCTTCTTCAAAGTAGAAATATCACCAAATCAGATTGTCTTACTCATGCCCAGAATATGCTTCAGGAAAAAGTGCATGACCTTATTCAAATAAATTTCTGTGAGCCTCAGTTCTGGGACCTTATTAGAAAAAAGGAGCTGTCCCTTCTTGAGTAGCTGAGAAGATGGAATTGCTTGTGTTATCTTGCCACCAGCTTGGGAGATATTGATTTAGTATGAACTCAAGAGTGAATAAGAAAACTGAAGTGGAAAGAACAAAACTGAGTCCTGATGATAGTATTTGAGATTCTAAACTGAGCTTTGCTTGAAGCCTCATCTACCTCTGGAATATTTAGTTTTGTAATCCAACAAATTCCTTGAAGTCTAATTAAGTTGGGTTTCCAAAATTTGCAACCAAAATAGTTCTGACTAATAACATAGCTTAGCATGAGGGTATGTGTTGCACCTTATGTTTGAGAGAACTCCTTTTCCAAAAGAATATCTCCTCCCCACCTTATTTTTATCCCTTTGACTTAACATATTAATAGACCACTGAAAGCCCTTTTCAAATGTGTAGGGAGGGACTGACTGTCCTCTACAGTATTCATGTGCACAGCTCCTACAGACTCCACTCCAAAGCTTGTTTGCCTAACGTTTGACAATGAGAAACACAGTCTTCTTAATGGTAAATTATACCCTTTTGACAATATGTATGCACATATATTTATCCACATAATAAAATAATTTACATATCTCTGGACTATTGCACAAAAGATAAATGAATTTTTATTTTCTTTAACTGTATTTTAGTCTCTCTTTTTTATAGTAGCTTAGCATTTACCATAACTGATCCTGATTTTTCTTTGAATCTAGCAACTTATTAAATATGACATAATTCTACCAGGTAGGTTTAATGTAGGAAACAGAAACCTCTCTAGGTATACCAAATAAAATGGAATTAGTACTTAGAAAATTGTTGAAAGGCTAGAGAAGTAAATGTTAGAGAGCCACACGGGACTTCTGGTTTTAGGGTCATATCACTGTAGCTGTGATACAGAGAAGAGGAAAGATTGTCGCTGCTGCTAGAACAATGGCTGCCATTACAGTACGTCGGTTACTAGACACAGGAAGGTAGAAGACAGCAACTGAAAATCCCATATCTGTTAGATCTTATTTAAAGGAAGATTCTTCCTCATTTCTGTCTTTCAAAAATGTTGCAGGTGCAACTCATTAATAGAATCACAATTGTATCTAAGTTCTTAGCATTTAAGGTATTCTGGAAAATGTTTTTAAGTCCAACTCCCATGATAGAGGGGAGAACATAGAAGAAGTTGGGAATGGATAACTTTAGTTAAAGTAACTGCTCTCTGTATTAGTCAAGATTCTCCAGAGAGACTATATATACATAAATAAAAGAGAGAGGGGGGGGGAAGAGAGAGAAATTGATTTATTATAAGGAATTGACTCATGTGATTATGGAGGGATAATTAGTTCGAAATCTGCAGTGTGAGCTAGCAGCCTAGAGACCCAAGAGAGCCAGTGGTACGGATGAAGTCTGAAAGCAGTCTGCTGGAAAGTTCTCTCTTGGTCAGGGAGGCTGGTCTTTTGGTTCTATTCAGGCCTTAACTGATGGCATGAGGCCCACCCACAATATGGAGGCCAATCTGCTAATCTTAGGTATCAGGAAAGATGGTGGTTCTTTTCATAGTTGGAGGTATCAATTTATAATACAGAGCTGTATTCATTAGATAACCTACATCTGTGATAGCTAATGTGGTAGCCACCAACTGCATGTAGCTGTTGACGAATGGAAATGTGGCCAGTATGAATTGAGATGAGATTTTTGAAGACTTGTACAAAAAATATATCTCATCAATAATTTATGTATTATATGTTGGATATGTTGAGTAAGATAAAATTTTTAAATTCATATCACCTGATTCTTTTACTTTTTAAATGTAGCTAGTAAAGTGGCTTACATTATATTTCTACTGGACAGTGCTGGGTTAATCTATGATACTGTAATCAAATAAAAAAAAGAAGGAAACAAGAACAACAAAAGACCCTGAACTTCAGTGGATTAATACAATGACAGTTTGCTGTAAGCTCATGTGAAAACGGTTGTAGGTCCTGCTGACTTCATGATTACTTTTTATGGCAACTATCTTCCATGTTGTGACTGCTTCAATCCAATCGCTCCCCATGTCAAAATGAGGGCTTCTTAGTCTCTGAGAAGATAACACTGTATCAACTTACTCTAGCAATTAACTACTTTATCTCAGAAGTGAAATAATACATTCCTTACAGGAGCAGAACAAGTCATATGACCTTGTCCAAATGCAATAGGCCTGGACAATGTAGAAAAGCTCATAAAATATTTGTTGAGCGTTATTGTTTTTGCCAGTCTTTCCTAGAAACCTATAAACTAACAAAACTTATCCCACCACCCACTCCCCCGACCCCTTGTGCTCACCATCATGCAGTCAGTATACATTATACAATAGTGGAGCAAAGATAGGATAGCAGCAATAAACATTCACATTCAGAAAGGGGAAGAATGGAAGACACCCAGGATTCACTTATCCACAGCAATTCTACAGCACTTGAAAGATATTGATTAGAACCCTTCAGTGGAGTGGAATGTTCTTTGATTAATTCCTGATTCTGCAATCTAGGGGGAGCTCCCAAATTCGTTGTTCACTGTGTCATCTGGCTTCACTCTCTAGCCAGCCTTCCTTTCTGCTCTTTTCCTCAGTCCCTCTGAAGTGGATCATGGGTAAAAGACTTTCCTAGGGGCATTGTCTCTTTCTCTTTCCTACTGGTGAAAGTTTGGTTGTCAAGTCTCATTATAAGGCCTGACTAAACACGGACTATTTCAGTCTATGCTTATAGTACAACTTCCTAAAAGTTTTGGTAGGTTTCTTGTCTATTTGATTTATGTCAGCACAGTGGACCAGCAACCAGGAACACAGTTCATTTGAGACTTAGCTATATTTCTTCATTATCTCAATCACAGACTTCTCTCTTCTGATTTACTATGGACCATTTTGAGATTGTAGAGCTTCCATGGCAAGGCCTCTCCTTGAATCCAATCTTTTCATTGAGTAAATTTATGTAAATAAAAGGCACCACATCTTTAGTCTAATCTTTGTCTTGAGAACAGTTAAACACATGAAAATTTTACTGGACACTTTTAACTATCATAATCTTTGCTTTTACTTTTACTGTTTGGAGGTAATAGCAGGTACTTTTTCCAACCCTGCAAGATTTTGAATTTCTGAACTTATCTTTTTCCTTTAAATTCTGCTTGCAAACTGGTCAGTTCTTTCCTGAGTTTACTTTTCTTATAATAACTTGTCAATAGCAGCCAATAGCAAGCAATGTACACTATTGGTGTCCTATTTTCTAACCTCTTCATATAGATACACAAATACATTGAATGTATAACAATTTTGCCCATTATTTTGTCACTGCCTTAAAATGGGTCAATATCCTGATAAACTCTGATATCAATTGCCTCATCTTCTGCCATGCAACTGCTAAGTTTTCCCCATAGCAACACCCTATTTCTGCAGTAACAAAGAGATCCCAAATCTCAGTACCTAATGACAAAATCTTTGCTTCTCATTCATGTTAAATCTGTTTCAGGTCCAAAGACTCTCTGGTCTACTGTCCTTCATGTAGGAACTCAGTAATGCACTAAAACAGAGAGACCCAAAGTTCTTATGCTGGCAATTAAATATTTGACTTGGAAGTGACACCACTTACTTGGTCTACACACCCCCTCGATCAGGGGCTATTGTCCACAACTAAACCCCACCAACTGCAAGGAAACTGGGAAACCTACAAAGCCCATGTAATATTTGGGGGACCTATGTTAGACTACTACACCCATTCATTGAGTGATTCCAATTCAAAAACAGGAAATTTCTCTAAGGAAATAAGGGACTTCTATGTAAAGATATATAATGGAGGCTTTTCATTATATGGTTTTTTATAGTAGTAAAACAAAAAAACACAAACTACAAATACTGTAACTGTCCAAAAAAAAAATCAAAAGTAAAATATATTTTGATATACTCTTTTCTCAGAGTGCTGTATATCCAATAAAATTACATTTATAAATAATGGCAGGAAAAAAATGTTCACTACATGTGTGTTATATCATACTGCTGGCAATTAGTAACTATGATTAATGGCTGGCACTAAATGAGTGCATAGTATACTCCAGGCAGTGTTCTAAAGACTTTACATGTATTGGTTCATTTAAGCCTAAAAAATAAAAGAAGCCCACTTTATTTGCTCTGGAGAAGACAGCAAAAGTACCATCCGAAAGGTCTTTCAGAAAATGGAGGAAACTTCTTTCCCAGAAGCTCCAAGCAAATGTCTTCTTCCATTTATTGCCCTGAGTTAGGTCACTTGCATGTTCCTGAACAAAGCCTTATTCTGATTGGCTTATCCCTGGGATATATGCCAGGGTAAGTGGAATAGGATTGCTATGATTGGATCAGACTCTGCAGATCCCACCCCTGGAGCTGAGGTTAATTCTTCAAGCTGCAGGACTGCAGCACTGAGGTGGACAGAGTGGAACTGATGTGGTGGAGTTAATTACAGGATGAGAGACATAGGACTGTGTTTTCACATTGGAAGGAAGTTTGTAGTGTCTAGTCTGGAAATAAAATCCCTTATCTGATACGAGTTTTAGTGCCCAGAGATGCATAATGAACCCAGAACAAATGCTGAAGAGGTAAGGAAAGAAACAGATGGAGATGCCAAATATGTCATTTACCAACTTCACATTTTCCCTCCAAGTTTGGCTCACAGCCATGTTTATAGAAAATGAACAGTAATTGATGATAACCATGGTTCCCTCTTGTGACATGGTCTCTGGGTTGGATTATCTGTCTTGAGTATTTAATCATTTAAGTAATGGTCACACTCTAATTCATAAACACTCTTT
>NW_006791661.1:1781409-1812340 GCF_000442215.2 Lipotes vexillifer
ATGGTCACACTCTAATTCATAAACGCTCTTTCAAGATGAATATAATTCCTCTGTAGACTTCAAATGATAAGACAGAGAATGGTGTAAGGGTGGGAGAAAGGGAGAAATGTTTCTTAAAGTATTCTTTGGCAAAGGAAATGAAATAAATGGCATTCATATGCTTCCAGATTGGTGTGGAGTTTTAAGTCAGAATGCATACAGGTTTAGGGAATTGGGTGAGATACCTCTAGATTCCATTTACCCCCAGGCTGGGGAAGGAGTAGATTGTGGCTATATCCTAGAATATTTTTGGTTCTCCCCCCTTTTGAAGCACCCTGCCTTGGGGATGCTACCTTGCTGAAAAGTGGCACTCAAACACTTGAGAGCTAGTTAAGGAAACCTCAAGGAACTTTCTGTTATGATAAATGCAGGAGAGTTTGATTTACATGTACAAGAAATGAACATTTTGGCAGCATCACAGAAATTCTCATCACTGTACAGAAATATCGTCCTGTAGACCTGAGAGTCCAGTGGGTATTCAGAGTCATAAAAATGACTGCAAGAGGCCTGAAAGCAATGCACGGAAAGCTTTGTTCAGAATGTAACCTACTCATTGCCCTTGGAATTCTTACTCAAACATTGGTTTTAACCCTTCAAAAAGGAAAAAAAAATGTAGACTATAATAATTGTTTATGTATCTAGAGCATAGTCAAAAATTGGAAAACAAACAAAAATGCCTCAGATCAAGTTATGAGTCAGGATAAATTAAGTTGTTCTACAGTATCAAACAGCTCTCTAATCACAGTGCCTCAAAGTAACATGAGCTTATTTCTCATCCCTTCCCTGTGACCATCGCAGGCCATCTTGGTAGCTCTGCTCTACACCATCCTGACTCAGGAACTCAGGATACAGGAACCTCCATTTTTACGGTGCACATTTTCTAAAGCAGAGAAAATTAAACATGGCAAATTGCACATTGACTCTTAAAATTTCAGCCTAGAAATGACAGATAATACTTCTGCTTATACTCTATTGGTCAAATCAAGTCACATGTCTGCCTCTGCTTTCAAGGAGGTAGAAAAATACAGCCTTCCCATATTTCCATAAAGAGAACTGGACGCTTAGGGAACACTAATGACCATTCTTCTAAGCAAAACAGATGCTACTTACTACAAATACAGAAACACACTGATTTCAGGAAAATACCTTTTAGGCTCCTACTGGAAGTCTTTGCTTTATGTTCCTGGTATCCAGTTTAGTTACTTGATTTACTAACTCATAATATCTTAGAAAATACTTCAGAAGGCAGAAGTGTTTTACAGCATGTGTTACTTTGCTAGGGCTACCATAATAAAGTACCACAAACAGGGTGACGTAAACCATAGAAACTGATTTCCTTACAGTTCTAGAGGATAGAAGTCCAAAATCAGGCTGGCAGCAATGTTTGTTTCTTTGGAGGCCTCTCTCCATGGCTTGTAGATGGCTATCTTTCTTTACATGGTCTTCCCTCTGTACATGTCTGTGTCCTAACCTTCTCTACTTACAGAGATGTGAGTCATGCTGGATTAAGCCTCATCCTAATGACCTCATTTTAATTTAATTACCTCTTTAAAGGCCATATATCCACATACAGTCACATTCTGAAGTACTGGGGTTAGGACTTCAAATCCCCTTTCAATATGAATTTTGGGGGTAAACAATTTAGCCCATAAAAGAGCATAATAGAAGTAAAACTAAAAAAAAAAAAAAAAGTAAAGAAAATGGACTCAGAGATTTAAGAAAATATGGGAAGTCTGGTATTTTTTTTGTGTCAGGACATATGCCAAAGGACTCTTGGAAAATTCCGTCCTAACAGTCAGATGGTGGGCTGCAAGCCATGTAACAAATCTTTCTTTAATTGGGGAAAAAGATGACTGGGAGACTAGTTTATTCCCAGGAGACACTTACAATAAATAACATTACAGGGAGAGAATGTATGGCATTCACTATACACTGTTCACTATACACCCCTGTGCTTCCCCAATATTTTCAACCAATTTTCTACGAGAGAGAACTTGTTCTCACCAATGAGCCAAGTGAACAAGGGAGATATCCAGGAAAATGTTCCAGCAGAGGAAACAGCAAGTTCAATGCCCTCAAGGAGGGACTAAGATAAATTTCATATGCTTGTTATTTTGGGAAATTTGAAATTTAAGAATGCCTGACTCTTAGTGACCCAAACATAGCATTCCCAAATTCCTGACAGGTATTAGTCTTTGAATTTAAGAACAAGAAATTCTAATTTCTAGGAATTTGTAGGAATTCTCAAAATCATGTTATTTGTGTTTTTCATAGCACTCTATGTGTTTTTAGTAATAATGAGTAACCATAAAACTAAACAGTTTGCCTCACTGTTTAGTTTTATGGTTACTCATTATTACTAAAAACACATAGAGTGCTATGAAAAACACAAATAACATGATTTTGTGAATTCCTACAAATTCTTAGAGGGGTGGGATAGGGAGGGTGGGAAGGAGACACAAGAGGGAGGAGATATGGGGATATATGTATATGTATAGCTGATTCACTTTGTTATGAAGCAGAAACTAACACACCATTGTGAAGCAATTATACTCCAATAAAGATGTTAAAAAAAAAAAGTATGAAGTTCATGGTAAAAAAAAAAAACTAAACAGTGAATCTTTTTTCTGTAACAGATTCATATTGAGTTTCATGAGTTTTCTATGAAATAAAATTGATATATTAAGTACATAGTTTGTATTATTATTAACCATATATTGTGACAAGATTTTATATTTCAGTAATATGTACAAATGAACTCAACCTGATATATCAATAATAGTTCATAATAAAAATGCTAAATAAAGAACTAACACAAAAATAAATATCAAATAAAATAAATCACATTGGAAAAACAACATAAAATATTTAACATTTATAAACTACCATTCTTAAAATGAAATTTTAGAACAACCAAAGCATTCATTTCCCTACTCAATAGAATTAATCTTTGTTTTGTGACAAATATTCCAGATGTAGAAAAAAAGTATTTTATTTTGAATTAATCTTGGTCATATTTTTAAAAGCGAATTCGAAAACATCTTCAGATTGGTACATAGTGCTTCATTTGATGAGCTCATTCCAATTTTTAAAAATGAGAAGCTTTTGTTTGCTTAACTCTGATTTTTATTTGCTGTTGAAATTAATGTTGCTTTGCAATATGAAAACATTTTGGAGCAGTTTCTGATTTCGTGTTGAAGTATTTCACAACAACATTCACATCTTCTCTTGCATTAGTTCTGTTAAAGTGTTTACAAGGAACTGTAGCTTATAGCTAATTTTCAAACACTGAAGATGGCAGCAAATATTAATAGGCAAGTATTTGAACAATATAATATTCAGATTTCCAATCAAGGTTAACAGCCCTATACAGAATCATATGTTGAAATTGCCAATCAAAAAGCGTAATTTGCTTCCTAAGAACGTTATTTCTTGGGATAACACAACACTCCTAAGATTTGTATAAAGTAAACAATGCATACAGACTTACTATTATTTATGTTTGCAAGAATGGCTTACCATTAGCAATGGACCAGGCCATGAATGTAAACTTATAACAAGGCAACAGCTAAAAGTAATGTTGACATCCTGCTGCTCTGTCCTGTTTTCTGGAAATGTTTACCTCAATCTTTGACCCAGCATGTGTCTCCTGACCCACCCAGTGTCTCTTGCTTTTGTTTTCAAGCCAGTACTATTGGACTAGTACTTTTGGACCAGTACCATTTCTATCTTGCTAGTTAACCTTTAATTCCCTTAAGGGCAGTATAATAGTTTTTTTCTTTCTGTTTTCCTGATTTCTTGATAGATATTTCATGAAACTCAGAATTTGGAAGATATACGTTTCCCAATAAAAATGGGAAAGAAAGTCCTCTGTGGAAACATTATACAAATGAGAAAAAGGAACTTGTACTTGATTATGAACACTGGCACTTTCTCAAGTATTAGGGAAGGAGGCAAGTTACCTAACACGAATGAAAGAAATGGTAAGGTTGGATACATGAAACTTTAAATTAGATCTGTGGTTCTCAAAGTAGGGTTCCCATATCAGCAATAACAGCATCACCTTGAACTTGTTAAATATGCAAATTCTTGGGCTCTTGCACAGACCAATGGAAGTGGAAACTCTGAGAATGGACCCTAGAAATAAGAGTTTTAAAAACATCTCCAGGTGATTCTGATGTGCAAAATGTTTGAGGACACCTTTGTTAGATTATCTTCATGTTGAATGCCCCTCCAGAGAGGAATTGCTTTCTCTCTTCATATTATATATATATACATATATAATTTTACATACATATATGTATATACATAATTTGAATACATATATCCTCCTTCAAAGTAGAAGACTGAAAAGCCAGAGTAGGTAATATCTGTTAATTTCTACCTATTATCTTGTCAGGAAAATTAAAATATTTGGGGCTCCTTCCTATTTTCTAGTGGTTTGAATCTTTTACCAGCTGCTTGATAATAAAAATAAATATATTTTTTTGTAGGGGGCAGTATTTCTCTGCAATATTTGGTAGAGAATTCCTCTAAACAACACTCATACACCATAATTGTTTCTAAAAAGTCACTTTACCAATTACTGTAAGTTTTTAGAAACCATACTAAGTTATCAAGTAGTTAAATTGAAATACAAGAAACACTTGTTACGTGCTTAAGGGCTGTGTAAAGTGTTATAGCATGTACAGATGTGAACATAACTGCTTCCCTCAAAAACATTATGGGATAGCATAGTAAAAGCATAGTAAAAGAAGTATAGATTAGCAACTATAATGCAAAACAGAAAGAAAGAAAACCTGTAATAGAGGCATACATAGCACACAGAAAAAACATGTAGATATAGACACATATATATATATTTTTTTCAAAGGGGTACTTTTTAGTTGTTTGGAAAATTAAATCAAGATTAGCCATTCCCTGGAGTGTTACAATACATTTCATCTCCTTCAGTAACAGTGTAAGGGTATTATTTAGTAAAGAGGTCAGATGAATAACTCTTAGACTAGATGCTTCCAAGGAAATGGTTGAGCCACAGGGTACTTTAACCATTAATTTTATCCATTTAGGTGGTTGCCACAGATTCCCACAGCTGACATTGATAGTTTTCTTGAAAACAACTGAAAACTGTATGTCTTGGTTGGCATTAGTCACTGTGAATAATTGTGGCCCAAGTTAAGGATTAAAGTTACATGGAAAATATAGTTCTGATATTGGGTTTTCTATATCAGTACATGTTACAGAAACCACTATGCTGCAAATGACAGGAACTTGAGAAGCAGGGTCCAATTCAAGGAAATGGAGGGGAAAAATATCCATTTTCCCAAAACTGAATGCACTGTATTATCTTAAGTCCACTTCATCACCATGGATGTAGATTGGTCCTTGAAATCTTCAAAGGTATAATTGGATGGAAGGGCTCAAACAAATTTGTTCTTCAGATGAACCCATGCTAGTATTTCAATTCAATTCTTTCTGATGAATGAGTTGGTCTATAAACCTGCTGCATTTATGACTGCTTTTGCTATAATGTTCACAGCACAGAAACAGCTATGTATTGCAAAAGTATATGAAATACCTATTACTATATGTGCAATTCTCCAAATCAAGACAAAACAACTTCTACTACCATCAACCAATAAAACAAAAACATGAAGAAAGGGGGTTGAAAGAAGGCTATCCTATCCTTGGATGTTGCTCCTTTAAAATAAATAAAAACCCGTTACACAGAGCACCACAAGATTATAATTTAATAAGCTCCTATTCCTCATACACATTCCCAGGAACGACATCACTGATTTCATATTCTGTCTTGTGTGGGAGCCATGTTCCTCAAACTTTTTCAGGTGGGAAAATACATTTTAGATATATAACACAGCCACAGATCATTCAAAGGTAGAAATGAAAGCCCAAATTAGATCTATTTGCATGTTAGGAGTAGTTCTGGATGTCCATCTGGCTTATTTAATCACATTAGAATAATTATGAGATAATAATCACATCTTCCTCACCTTTCAATGTATTAGAAATAAGGCCTGAGGCTCCCTCAAATATTTTTATATCCTTTGCTTCTACTATAATATATTATATACAACAGCTATCTATCTTTTTATCTATCTATATACCTATCTCATACATATACATATATGTACGTATGTATCAAAATAAATTGATACATATATCAATATAATGTGTATAAATCTAATGTATATATATATGAAATATACATATGTGTATATATGTATACATATACATATGTGTATGTATGTATGTATGTATCTATCAATCTATCTATCTATCATCACATTGATTCCTTGATTCCCTGGCCAACTTTTTTTTTTTTTTTTTTGCGATATGCGGGCCTCTCACTGTTGTGGCCTCTCCCGTTGTGGAGCACAGGCTCCGGACGCGCAGGCTCAGCGGCCACGGCTCACGGGCCCAGCCGTTCCACCACATGTGTGATCTTCCCGGACCGGGGCACGAACCCGTGTCCCTTGCATCGGCAGGCGGACTCTCAACCACTGCACCACCAGGGAAGACCCCTGGCCAACTTTTGATGACCTAGTAAGATAGTTTAATTCCTTCTCTGTGCAGCCTTCACTGTAGACTGTATTCCTTGGCACTGCCACCATCATTAACTTTACATACCTTCTAGACAGTATTTATCAGGTGAAGGAATAAACATTTGCTATCATAGATTAGGAGCTCCTTGAGGCAGAGACTAATTTTTTTTTTTTGAGGATAATCTTACCTATCATTTTATCCTGCAAACAAGGAATTAGCAACCATGGCCTGACGCTGTTTTTGCCCACCCCATGAGCTAAGGATGGTTTTTAAATTTTTAAATAGTTGGGATAAAAGAATTATTCATGACAAGTAAAAATTGTATGACATTCAAATTTTGGTGTCCATAAATCAACTTTTACTGGAATGCAGCCATGCTTAACATTCACATATTGTCTGTGATTGTTTTCATAGTTGCAACAGGGAACACAGGATCTTTAAATTCTAAAAATGGTTATTAACCAGGGTCAATTTGCTCCTGGGCCTCAGGAGACATTTGACAAAATTTGGAGACATTTTGGGTTGTCACAGGTAGATGAGGTGGATAGTATTGGAGTCTTAATCAGAAGAGATTGGGATGCTGCTAAATATTCTGCAGTGAACAATATAGTCACTACAACAACTATCTTGTACAAAGTGTTAGTGGTGCTGAGGTTGAGAAATTTTGGCCTTAAATATTTACTATCTGATCCTTTACAGAAAATGTTTGCCAAATCTTGCCCTTGATCCTAATAAAAAAGCTAAAGGGAGCAGTTTCCTCTGATAATTAGAAAATATGCTTGAGTTTAGATACACAAATTCAAAAATATGAATAATTACAAATTTAGACAATGTCACTGAATTTTATTCATGAAATCAATGTCTAGAGAAACCACCTGATCTAAGTCAAATGGTTCCAACTGTACTCAATAACTAAAAAAAACACCTGAAAAAGGGATGTAGTTAAAACTGAAAAAAACACATAAACATAAACTTAATTGCTTATTTTATGACATGTGTGCCAAATACCTGTATGATTATATTTTTCTAATTTCAACTTGGTTGTTGTGATTTAATAATGTGATAAATGAGTACCTTTAGTATCTAGGAAATTCTGTGTCTCATACTTCAATAGCCATTCTAGAATTTTCCTTTTTAAAAACTTTACTGGGTGTGCATTTTGTTAAAGGGAAAGCTTATTCCATATTATTTAAACCAAACACTGATCTTATATAAAAATAAGACGTAAGAGACTTTTGATAGCACTGAGTCTTCAATAGTAAGAGACAGAGTAATAGGAGCCACGACTGGGATTTCTTCTCTGATTTATAAGGATCACATATCAAGTCACCTCTTAAAAATTTATACATATAATATATGACTAAACTTATTGTCAGCTGGGTTATATTTTCACTTGGCCTTTTAACCCCACTTTTTGATTTTAACAAAAGCACAGGAAATATTTCCTTCTGTGGTAGAAGGTAGGAATGGGAGAAGGTGTTCTTTCCCCTTGTCCATTAGATCATACTAATTTCATACTTTTTCTATTTAGAAACCTGATTTTGAGTTAATATATACCATTCTAACATGTCAAAGATGTTAATTTTTAATTTGAAACACTTGTCTTAATAAGAATGGGTGAGATCATGTTAGCTTTATTGTGATAGCTGAACAGTCCCTTAACAAGTGCCTAATGAAAAGAAACAGTGATATTGCAGCTTTGTCTCATTTTAGGCAGCAATAATAAGAAGTGGCCCCACAAAAATTGATAGCAGATTCCACATCTTGTGGAGTGTTCCAGAAATAATCTGGTTTTGACAAAATGCAGAGTCAAGGAGAATAAAAGAGACTGTGGTGAATACAACTAATTGTTTCCAACTCACTGAGAAGTGATGATTAAGACACTGGTCCAGGAACCAGAAAGACCTGGGTTTGAACGTCATCTTTGACCTTCCCAGCTGTGTGATCTTCTGAAACTATTCAACTGCTCTAAGATTCTGTTTTCTCACTGGTAAAATGTGGATAATAAGAGTATGCACCTCATAAATTTGTTGGGATGGTTAAATGGCATACCACACCTAGAATGTTCAGCATATGGTAGCTTTAGTTACTATAGCCCAGATGTCTTCTGGGGGCACCTCTGCCCTCCAGAGAGCTCATTAAACTTGGATCAAATTCCAATCCATGCCTTGTGATGTTCCAAAATCTTTCCCATGATTTCTGCCAAGGTCATGAGACTTGCTTCCCCAGGTTTCCCTGAACCCCTAAGTTCTTGCATTCTAATGGGATATGTCTGTTTTACTCAGAAATACTTTGACGCAAAACTCTTGCATGTTCACACACAAAACTACTCACACAATGCACTTAGTCTTAAAAATTATTTCGAAGATTTTGGAGTTAACATGAAAACATTGAGCTATTGAAACTTTCTGCTATTGGGTGTCATGTCCTCATCTCTGTCCTCTTCCTCTCCCTTCTTCTTTCCTCTTTCCCCTCTGGTTCCTCCACTTCCTTCTCCTTTCCTGTTTTCTCCCCACCCTCTCCCCTCCTCCTTAGCTTCCTGTCTTGGTCTCCCTCATTCCCCTTCTCCCTGATTTCTCTGCACTCCACATCCTCCCTCAACTCCAGTTTTCAATTCCTCTGTCTCCACTATACAGAATAGTGCCCCCTTTCTTGAAGTCTTGTCACATCAGCCCTTCAGCCTTTGGGGAGCTGAGGGAGCCTTATTTGTTCAGTTTCTAACATGAGATGTTTTTCTTACAAATGTGGCTTTCTACCTAGTGGAAATCCAGACTCAGATTAAAAAAAATAAAGATGTCTCATCTTGCCACATAATTACTTCATTCTCTTGTTTACATCTCCTGACCTCTACTATTCTCTTTGTATGAATTCTGAGGGAGCATCCATCTCTGAAGTCTCCATGTGGCACACCTTCTCTTACACCTTTGAGGGCCCATAATGCTCTGCCTGCACTTTTCTTATGACCTTTAGTTCCTGTTACCTTGTATTATGGTGATCTGTGAATACTACATTTTCCATCATCTTTAAAGGGCTGGAAATAGGCGTCTTTTGTTTTGATTTCTTCCACAGTGTTACAAAGTAATGTAGTACATGATGTTTGTGTCTTTGTTGTTTTGAACTAAATAACTCTATCTTTATTTTCTCAAAAAATTAAAAATAGAACTACCTTATGACCCAGTGATTCCACTGCTGGGAATATATCCAAAGAAAACAAAAACACTAATTCAAAAATATACATGCACCCCAATGTTCATAGCAGCATTGTTTAGAATAGCTAAGATATGGAAGCAACCTAAGTGTCCATCAAAAGATGAATGGATAAAGAAGATGTGATACACACACACACACACACACACACACACACACACACTAGAATATTATTCAGCTATAAAAAAGAATGAAATTCTGCCATTTGCAACAACATGGATGGACCTAGATGGTATTATGCTTAGTGAAAT
The DNA here is from genome assembly GCF_000442215.2 of Lipotes vexillifer. NCBI lineage: Eukaryota > Metazoa > Chordata > Mammalia > Artiodactyla > Lipotidae > Lipotes > Lipotes vexillifer. Next base: position 1,791,471 of record NW_006791661.1, read on the forward strand.
AAATCAGACAGGATGAAAAATACTCTATGTTATCACTTATATGCAGAATCTAAAAAATAAACTAATGCATATAACAAACCAGAAACAGACTCATGGATATAGCAAACAAACTAATGGTTACCAGTGGAGAGAGGGAAGGGAGGAAGAGCAATATAAGGGTATGGTGTCAGAGATACAAACTATTATGTATAGAATAAATAAGCAAAAATGATATATTATACAATATAGCCATTATGATATATTGGGCAATATAGCCATTATTTTTGTAATAACTTTAAGTGGAGTATAATCTATAAAAATATTGAACCACTATGTTGTACACCTGAAAGTAATATAATAAAGTAAATCAACTGTACTTCAATAAAAAAATTAAATAATGCCATCTTTAAACATAAAGATGGCTGAAAACAGCAATCCATGGAAAAAAGAGCATAGACTTCAGCTGTGACTGTCCTAGGTTCATTTATTTTCTCTGTGGTCTTGGTTGTGTGTATCTGTCAGAGTTTAAATGAGGGAGCAAAGTCACAGTGATCATTATAGGAGTGAAAGGATTATTACAGAAATTAGAATTCAAACGAATGTAGGAAGAATCGAGGAAGTGAAAGTCTGGAAAGGGAGGTCAAGCTATCAGAGAAAGAAGCACTAGCCAGTCTTCCTGATGCACTGTTACAGGTGGACAAGCCAGAGTTTTCAAAGAAATCTGAGAAGCCAAGCACATCTGGCTATTAAAATGAGGCCACAGAAAGGGAGCTTGCAGCATGTCTATGAAGCCATTGCATTTGCGTAGCTTCCACCTCTGTGGTGTACAACAAAGAATCTGGTGGTGAGCTGGGGTTGCTTTTGATCAGTAGAGAGCAAGAAACGCTGTCTCTGTCCACCACTGTGTCTAATTGCAACCATCTTCTAAGAGAAGTGACTGTTGCTTTACTTTGTCTTCCAAGTCTCATGTCAGTACCACTTTTGGCTAGTTTTAACCTGGAGACATCCAAGGAGTAAGATTCTGGGGAGCATGGTTCCCAGCCTTATCCAAGGTGATATGCACAGTTCAACACAGTTATGTTACTTAATCTCTCCAAGCATCAGTTTCCTTATCAGAAGAGTGGAGACTCTAATTTGCCATGTTTTTGTAAGAATAAGAAATGCTTATACAGCCTAACACACTGGAGGTCCTCAAGGAATGGCATCAATGATTATAAGTTATAAATAAAATGTAGCCCTGTAACTGCTGCTAGAGAACTGCCTTCTACTTTGTTCTGAGATATAAAGAACATATGGAGGAGAGACAATTAAATAGAAGAAGAAGAAAAAAACAAGGCCAAAAAGGGCCTTTTACAAGTTGCAGATTATAGCACTGGTACCTAAATTAAGGGCTATTTGAAACTGATCATTCTCCGTATATTCCATTTAGAACGTCACACATCAATCACAATTGCTTCAATTATATACTCCATTATATATGCTGCCATTTTCTTAAGAACAGGAAGGGAATGCGCTAGAGATTTCGGAACTTTCTCACTCCAGAGCTCTTAACATGTCTTTAGTCAAGGTGGGCCTTAATTTTTGACTCATGGTCTAGTGTCTTTTATCAATTTGACACGCAGTTATCATTGCAGATAAATCTGAGGTCCAATTTAAGTGAGCACACATTGTGAGTGAGGAGAAGGATGGATGAGATTAGTGTGAGCTGTTGACAATGATATTGGAAGTCCAAAGTGAATTGAAGTCAGTTCACATGGGCCACCAAACATTCATTCCTTATCACAGTTTTCCAGATGAGGATCCAGCCAAAAATAAATCTTCCAGTTTTATTCATGTCTAGGAAGGGACATTCATGACTAGAAAGTTCTTTGGCTTTCTTTTTTCCCTTAAAACCTTTTCCCTCTTTTTCTTATATGTTTCACACCATCATTGTATCATCAAATTCCCTTATAGCATCTCCAGGACTATGGGTAAACTTCTAAAATAAGACTTTCTTCTAGGATTAACTAGTTGATTGGATAGATAAAAAGTGAATCCTTTCTATATTATTGAACATAAGAAACTTTTTCACACATCATTGTGGTTTCAGGTGTTCCTGCTTTACATATGTCTAAATTCATTGGGCTGCTCTAGAAAAAATGAGATTCTGTTTGTATTCTTCTTATCTCTGTCATCTCCTTTCCATGTTCAAATTCTTTGTCTCTGTTAGTAGACCAGGGGTCTTCAAACTTGTTCTGTTTGCAGGTCAAAAGTCACATAGTAAGTATTGTAGGCTTTGTGGACCAAAAGGTAAAAACAGAGGTATTTAGATAACTATTTAGCATGTAGCCATTTAAAAACTGTAAAAAAAACCCCCAAAAAACAACTTAGATTATGGCCTTAAACACACAGGTAGCAGGCCACACTTGGTTGACCTCTGGTGTAGACTATTGCCTACAACTTGACATGTGTTTTGATGTCCTAACTTGCTCTTTGGCTTGGATTCTCTCCAAACTTTGGTCCATAATTTATTATCAGACACATGCCAACCCACCATAGGTCCTCACCTGCATTTTGGGGAACTACTTAGGAAAGGCCCCAATTGTCTTTCAAACTGACAAATCTTCAGACATGATATATGATTTTTTTAAGCTTATGATTTCAAAGATAATTTTTTTTATTAAAATAAACTAAAAGGGTAGATTCCTAATGACAGGATATATTAAATTCTGTAATAAATTCCCAGGGCTAACTAACATGATATAAGTAATATAAAAGAAAGCACAAATCTGCCTGCACCCAAATATCTTAATAATTAGTGAAAACTTGTTTTATGAATTTGAGAGACACAGATGACTTCTCTTTTTTGTTCTACTCCTCTGACATTTTTCCCTCTGGCATTAATTCCTTCAGTGAATATTTATTTCACGTCTATAATGTGCCAGAGATTCTACTACACACTATTCAATCAGAAATAACAGACACAGTCCCTGCTTTCAGGGGCAAGAATTTGAAGGGAGGAGAAAGACAAGAGGAGAGTTAACAGATATAATGCAGGGTCGTAAGTGATATGACAATAATGGGTCCAGGGCGAAATCCTTGGGAGTGGCACTGAACTGGGCAAAATGAAGTCAGGGAGGTCTTCCCATAGAATTTGATGTCTGAGCTGCATCCTAAACCATAAGCATTTATCATGATGCAGAAGAGAAAAAGAGTATTCTCTGCAGGAAAAGAAAAATGTAAAAAGGGCCAGAAACCTTAGAAACCCCAGTCTGCGTAGGGGCTGTCTGTGATTTAATAAAGCTAGGCTGTAAAGAGTGAGATGTGCAGTGCCTGGAACCATGCCTAGCATAAAATTGTTGCTTGATCAAGAATTGTTGACAGATTGAATGCCAGGAGATGAGTCTGAAGAGGTAGGCAGGGCAAAGATAATCTATGGCAAGCTAAGAAAGTTGATTTTTATCCAAAAGGCACAGCTGAGCTTTATAAATGATCTGACTTGATGGTATTTGGGTCTCAGAAAATTCACTCTGGCAGCACTGTGGGAATGGACCAGAATGGAGCCAACCTTGAGCTGGAGAGAACAGTTAAGAAGCTGTGTATTCTACCAGAAGGGAAATGTTGACTAGTCGCACCACAGAGGTCACAGAGGGGATAGACAGGAGGGTTACAATTAGAGAGTCTTCCAGAACATTAATAGATCTCTTTGTTATTCTGTTGTGCAAACATAGAAATAATAAAACCTCATTTTATTTATGTAGCCCCGTACAGTTGGCAAAATATTTTCAAAGAGAGGTTTAATCAATCAGTTCGTAGCACAGTCTTTGTGGATTGGACCAGAGAATTATAATGAAAGAGAAAATAATGAATAATACGACACACACAGTGACACACGCAATCTAAGGCCAGGTTTTGTTCGTGGTAACTCTAATTCCTACTGATCACCTAATTAATCCCAGAGAGATCTAAGTCTTGAAAATACAAATATTACACTTTTCCTCACAAGGTTAATTTGTATTTACCATCCACAGTTCGGCAAATGATTTTCTGTTTTCACCATGAATATGTATGGCTTGCTTTCAGCGACCAGAAACACTTTGTTTTCTTATATTCTACTTCATATTCTGCCTGTAGCAGGATTGACTTGGGGAGCAGCCTGATAATTAAGAATGGGTAAATTATAAATAGTAAATTTAGAGGCAGTTGGTGGACTTAGAAAATATATACGGTATACAGTGTGGATCGCAGCAGACATTTCCAAGCATTCATTTTACTTTTAATACATAAAAGTCATGGGACTTTTTAGTGTACCCCACCATATTTACAAGATTGCCTCGGTTGAAATCAGGCTTATCATTTAATGGGTACTTAAGAAACAGAAGGCCTTGAGTTAGAAATGCACTCTCTGATATTGCTGAATTAAATATTCTTCCTTTGTTTTTCCTCCTTTTAAAATGTCTTCTATAGAATCTCATAGAAAAGAAATTGAGATCAATATATAACGCTGTAGCTGCAGTTGTCATAGTTATTCCATCTAATACTTTAATGTATTTACTAGTGAAAAATTGAGGCTCAGTGAGGTTACATAATGTGCCCATGATGAACAACTTAGCAAAAAGAGATCTAAGATTTCCAGCTGAAAAGCCAGTGTTTTTCTCCCTGTACACCTTATAGAAGCATTATTACCTCTTGCCAGTTCCTGAAAGGTCACTGCTATAAACTGACTTATTTCATTTGAACTTGGGTTTACTTAAAAAATTCAGTAGTTCCAGAGGACAGACATTTACACCTGTAAGTTTTATCAGTCTATATACCTTCTAGTGTGAATAAACCTATTGTGTATATTTCCCTGAGAGTGGACTTCAATCAAAGAAAAGGGAGAAAATGATCAATAGGGAGAAGGGGAAAGTGTTCCTGTGAAAGAGAGAAATAGGTCTAGAAAAGCACACCAAACTTGTTTTACCCTATTGAACTGAAGTGATCCTATTTAGATATCGATAATAGAAGGTATTTGTTAAATTTAAATTTTAGGTGCAAAGAATTTGAAAATTGATGACTAGTTGTGTTAGTAAATGTGTCATCTCCTCCAAATATTCATTCATACTCTTCCTGGATATTCAAATGGCTTTTTCTTTTGTAATCACCTCCTTTAGGTCTTTGTTTATATGGCCCTTCTCCATGAAGTTTTCCCAGACCAACCCACTTAACATTGCACCCACCTGCCCATCCCCTTCCCTGCTTTCTTTGTTTCCATAGCACTTATCACCAACTCCCACACTGTAAATTTGAGCTCCCTGCTAGAATGTCAGCCCTATGAAGGCACGACTTTTGTCTGTTTTGTTTCACTGCTCTTACGTCTAGTGGCTGAAGTGGTACCTGGCACATGCTAGGGGCTCAATCAACTTTTACTGAAAGAATGAAGAAATTGATTGTGAACATATTATGTACTACAAAGGGAATGGAAGAGAAATGCTATTTTATTTTATGATGGGAGATTTATAAAGACTAATATGGAGAGCAGCATAGCTTACTTCTTGTGTTTCAAACTAAGAGGACGCTACCAAGGTTCTAGCCTAAAATGTGGGATAATCGTTAAATACGGTTTATTTAGGAATAACAGTAAATTACATATTTGAAGTCTGATCAATGAAAAACTATTTTTATTTTTATTATTTTTTATTTTTTAAATTTTTTTGCGGTACGCGGGCCTCTCACTGTTGTGGCCTCTCCCGTTGCGGAGCACAGGCTCCGGACGCGCAGGCTCGGCGTCCATGGCTCACGGGCGCAGCCGCTCCGCGGCATGTGGGATCTTCCCGGACCGGGGCACGAACCCGTGGCCGCTGCATCAGCAGGCGGACTCTCAACCACTGCACCACCAGGGAAGCCCGAAAAACTATTTTTAAATTCATATGTGATTTATACCTGGTAACGTATAGCTGAAAATTTTAGGTAATTGTCATGGAAATTAACTTTCTGTTCTGTGATTCCATTTCTTTTCAGCAAAATTATGTAGTCTTCCACCACCTGTAAAGAGAAAGATAAAGAATTTTCTCTTATGAAAGGATTGAGATTTAAGTAGGGTACAAAGGAAGTTATGACAAAAACAAAAATCAAAACCAGAAAAAGTAAAATAGCAAATTTTGGCCTCCTTTCTGAGCTCTAGATAATCATTCATTCATGTACTTGATTTGTTTGGGCCTTAAGTGTGATACGCTATTGTTGGAATAATATTTGTGTTAATAGCAAAGGTCTACTAATAATTCAATTTATATGTTAGCCCAACTTAGTTTAGAGGCAAGTCCATGGACAGGTTGACAGGAAAATCAGATAACATACATTTAAGCAAATTTTAAGGAAGATAAATAGTGTCATCTGTGTGGTGTACTCCATCAAATCTCTCCAACAATGATTATGAAAATTTAATTGAATTCAAGTAAAAACAGATGACCCATGCTTGTCTTGGAAATAAGCAGATCACTCTCTTCTAGTGAATGAAGAATGAATCTCAACCTCTCTCTCTCTCTCTTTCTCCATATACGTATATATACAAACAAACACACACACTCGGGTTTATATATATGTACATATGTATATTATGTATGTTTGTATATATATGTATATATATCAATATATAGAGTTACATGTGTATTTTAAAAAATAATCTTGTTTTCTTTTCTACTCTCTTTTTTCTTTCTGAAGGATTAATGACACAGAAGAAAGCAAGCTTAACTTTCAAGATCTGGAACTAAATCAAATACCAAAAAAAGATCAAGGATTGCTCTGTTTGTTTTGTTTTGTATCCCAACTAAAATTTAAATTTTATAAGAGTAGTTACGCAGTTCATTTGCCCTGTCGACTGCATATAAGTCAGTGCCACTTCATTTGACTTTCATACATTGTAATTTTTACTGTAGTTAAAGATCACTGGGAAAAAACGTAGAGATAGATGTTGGATAAAAATATATACAAGAATTTTTAAGGTCTGGTTGTGTAGTCTTCATCATTTCAATTATAATAAGATAATTTAATAATTATAAACTAATTTCAAATTTCAAAAATAGGAGATTTATTTTTTGAACAGAGTAAAGGATCATTATTTATTGATAAAAATAATTTATCTTAGATACTTAATGGTTATAAATTTTCTGAATATCAACAACCTATTTAAAAATATAAGTAGATAAAAACAGATTCAATTGTAGTAGGAAGCAACATCATCAACCTATGGTTGATAAAAATTCAAATAATTCAGTTAATAAACTTGAAATAATAGACATACATTAATTGGATACCCTACAAGAGAACTACATGTTTTCTTAAGTGCACCAAATTTTATAAAACTTAGTCATATATTTGGACAAAATTTGTAAAGATTAAAATTTTACAGGCCAGGGCTTCCCTGGTGGCACAGTGGTTGAGAGTCCACCTGCTGATGCAGGGGACACAGGTTCGTGCCCCGGTCCAGGAAGATCCCGCATGCCGCGGAGCGGCTGGGCCCATGAGCCATGGCCACTGGGCCTGCGCGTCCAGAGCCTTAGCTCCACAACGGGACAGGTCACAACAGTGACAGGCCCGCGTACCGCAAAAAAAAAAAAAAATTACAGGCCATATTTTTGATAACACTCTAAAACTGGAAATTAGGTACAAATGTGTAAAGAAAAGAATAATCCTTCGAAATTAAACCATCAATTTTACACCTTAAACAACTATTTGTTTAAAGAGGAATAAAAATGTTAGTAGAGATCTTTAAAAATTGACATTTGAATATATATTATTTCCTATTTAAAAAAGAAAAGTGATACATGCTACATTATTTACTCATACACAAATTTAAATAACTCTTTCCAATGCCCACTATCAGTCACTCAGTATTTCAGCACAAAGGATAAGAGAACCAAAGAAACAAAATATCTGTCCTCAGGGAATTTCCTTTATCCCAGAGTAAAATAAACAAACAAACAGATAAATCACAGGCTAAAAAATGTGAAATATATTTTGTGTAGGTCAAAATGATTAAATACGGACAATTTCATATGGTTCAATCTAATTTATAGAATATTGGGTAGATAGAAGATAAGTAAACATATAAGTTCAATCAAAGTTTATAGGTGCTGAAACAGAAGTATCTGTATGTAACATGTATGATGAGGACATGAAAATCTGTCTTGTAGATCATTAGCATTGTGCTGGGTATGATATGCAGGAAAAGCCTTTGTGTCCATTTGGTTGATAATAGTACTGAAATCAACAATTTTCAAGGTATTGCTTCACGATATTTTGCATATTTACATAACTATACAGATATACATGTTACATGCTACATATCGAGGAATTGTTTCTTTCTCCCCCCTGCCTTTTTTTAACCAGTAAGTGCATTCTAAAGGTATTCTTCTAAAAATTTACTTTTTTTCACTTAAAATTTGTAAGGGGTTATTTCTTGCTGTATTGATTATAAATTTAATAAATCATTTAAATAGATGTCTAATGTTCCATAATATGGGTATAATATTAATATATCTTTTGTATTTTTATTTATTTATATGAACACAATTCCTCAAAATGAGATTGTTGGATCAAGAAGTAATTTTAGAGAAGAGGTCTAGGGGTCTCTACATTCAAGATATATACTCTCACTAAATTGCTTGTTTTCTTTTTTTTTAAAATTTATTTAATTAAATTATTTATTTATTTTTGGCTGCGTAGGGTCTTCGTTGTTGCACGCAGGCTTTCTCTAGTTGAAGCCTTGTGGTGCGTGGGCTTCTCAACATGATGGCTTGTTGTAGAGCATGGGCTCTAGGCATGTGGGCTTCAGTAGTTGTGGCTCGTGGGCTCTAGAGTGCAGGCTTAGTAGTTGTGGTGCACAGGCTTAGTGGCTCCGCAGCATGTGGGATCTTCCCGGACCAGGGCTTGAACCTGTGTCTCCTGCATTGGATGTGGATTCTTAACCACTGTTTCCCCCAGGGAAACCCCAGCCTGTTTTCTTTAACACATTTTTCCTCAGTTATGCTTAAGCACCCATTCCAGAATCTTTTTTAAAATATCTTTTACAGTGAATAACCCTCTCATCTTTTGCCAGAATTTGGTAAGTCTGTCTTCTGATTGTTCAAAGTGGGGAATTAGATGTGTATGGGGAGGTAGGATTCTTAAATGCAATTTCTGTCTGTCTTCCAGTTTTCATCCCTAACGTCACCCCTCTTCAAGGCACTAGGTGACAACAATTTATGAATCTTTTGTGTATGTTTCAGTAAGCCCGCTTGCTTATCAGCTATCTTAAGTTCTCATTTAGAGCTCAGCTTTCTCGGCCTGCTAATCACATACTCTGCAGCCTGGAAAACTCGGATGCTGTTGTCTCCATTCTCTTTGAATTTACAGATTTTTTTTTTGGTTTGGTTTTCATGGTGTCTGGAGTAAAGCTAATTGAGAGGATTTTAATCTGTCATCCTGACTGAAAGTCTGATTCTTCATTCATGCTTGGGCTTTCTTCAATTTAGATGGATTATAACCTTGAACATTTTAGTGGAGGCAATGATGCCATTTGGGTGTGAAGGCAATCTATTCCTTTTGGAAAATGTCCCCTTGATTTTCTCAAGGCAAGGATTTTAATATCCTACAAAGTGGAGGATGTCTTAGAGATTAGTGTAATATCTTCACATTATATGTGAAGAAAAGAAGCCCAAGGAATGTAAAGGTTTTCCCAGGTTCATATGGGTAATAATTAGTGGGGTAAGCATTTAATTTTGTTTAGGTTTTTAATGTGCTCTTTCCCCTCCATTTACATTACAACCTAGATTTCCAGTTTCCCAGTCTTCTCTATGATACTACACAGAGGACCTGAGCATAATTTATATATTTGCATGTTTATTCATTTATCATCTAGCCTCTCCCAACAAATAAAAATTCCATGAGGTCAGTGAATACCTGTTTGTATTGCCTTTTTCATTCATTCCAGTACCAAATAGTGTTATTTCCAGCACTAAATAGTGGCTGGATTCGATACATATTTTAAATAAAGTATTGAATACATTAATATAACCACTGTTTAGCGTGGAATGGCTACATTTTATCAACTTGATCCCCACCAAGTGTGGAGTTATTCTTATATCTGAAGGACTATCTAATGCTACCATTCTCAGTTCTACTGCACAGATCACATACACAGCATTGACCAGGGATTGTTTTTATTGCAGATGCTATTGGTGAATGAAACTTATTATTCTTTCAATAATTAAAAAATATTTAATGATTCCAATAACAATCATTAAAAATGTGCTTTTGTAAAATAGAATATTAACAAAATATGCAATTTTCTTGATAATCCGGAGTTATCATTATAAACATACAGATTGTACTATGTTACTACTTTTCACATCTTTTCCCTACCTTCACTTAAACACAAAGAGAAATAACACATATTCCACTTTATTTTTTCAGGTAAGAGAAAACTTTTTATCAGAAGGGAATACATTTTCATATTATGGTCTAAATTGATTTAGCAGAATTTAAGCTAAATATTAAGTGACTTGGCATTTTTAAATATCTATACACTACCATTCAGATACATATTACAAGGTTATATGAAATGTCTTTATATTTGGTATGTCACCTAGACATAGTGCTCTGATCAGTTACTAGACTGCATGTTTTAGTAAAGAGAATGTTTGGAGAAGAACAAAAAATATCAATGCCATATTTATTAAAATTAAAATGAATTTTAATTTATGCATCAAGGACCTCCCATTTTTCATTCTAGTTGGCAAATGAAAGAATACATAAAGACATGTAAATTATTTACTAAGGAGAAAAATAAAACCACTTTGGCTCTTATGGATGACTTTTGTTTCTTGGTAATTTTGAACATTTTTATCTAAGTGTTCCTTATGTTCCTGAAGGTGAAGAACACTGGAAAGAAAGATCTTAACATGATTTTTCCAGTTTTCACAGATCAGTTTTAGCATTCAGGAGATTATTGAAGGCCAACAATTTCTTAACATCAGATTCATGGGGCACAAGCTACTTAAATATTTAGTTCTTGAAAAAAAAGATAAATGAGCAGTCAGATGAGTTATAGGGCTTGAAATGAAAGGAAAAGCTCTGATGAGGTGACTGTTGAGAAGCAGCGGGAGGTCAAAGGATGGTAACAGAAACAAGGAAATGAGAAACACACCTTATTATTATGCAGTTTGTTATAATGTAAAAGATCTTTGGTAACTCTGTGAAAACTGAAGGTGTGAGATATTTTATTAACATTTAGGAGAGCTTTATTGCAAACTATTGCTGCCTACTCCTGAACGTTTTCTGCAATTTTTCTGCTACATCAATACTCAATGATTTATTGTGTTCTATGGGGTTCTAATCCTTGATAGGCACTGAGCTATATACTTAGAGGTCTGGAACACAGTGGATAAACATGGATTTTGGAATCAAACTATGGAATCTGTCCAGTTGTGTGGCCTTGAGAAAGTTACTGAACCTTTCTCAGACTCAGTAAAGAAGAGAATATGAGAACACACATACTTCAAATGCTTACTATACAGGTTAGACAGGTTACTATGTGTAAAGCACTTAGTGCCTGGCAGATGTAGAGGTTACTGTATATCTATGGGCTACCATTATTTCTCAACATATCTAATATCCAGATTATCCCTTCATGTGAATCTACATTAATCTCAATCTTGTATGCTGCTTTCCAGTGGAGGAAAGGTTTATAAAGTTTCTTGAGAAACCTAGGACTTTCTTGCTTCTTTGCCCATGCAATTTTCTCTACCTGAATTAACTTCCTCTTCACTTCCCACCTTGCTAAATTAGCCCTAGCACAGATGTCACTTTTTAAAAAGCCTGCCCTTTTTCATAAATTGAATGTCTCTCAGTTGAATCTACTGTAATATTTCCATGTGTCATTCATCATACTTTGTCTTGTAAAATCTTTGTGGTATAAGGAATGTTTCTTAAACTGTGATTTGTGGATCCTGGGGGTCAGCAGACATATTCTCTACTTCTACGAGAAGTTATGAATGTTCTATTTTCATTTGGATAATGATCTTAACAAAAAAGTATAAGCATATTCTAAGTCACCTGTATAAAATCCTTGTAATTGAGTGTTGACATGCATTTTTATTACCCATGTTTTGTTTTTTGCGGTACGCGGGCCTCTCACTGTTGTGGACTCTCCCGTTGTGGAGCACAAGCTCCGGACACGCAGGCTCAGCGGCCATGGCTCACGGGCCCAGCAGCTCCGCGGCATGTGGGCTCTTTCCAGACCGGGGCACGAACCCACGTCCCCTGCATTGGCAGGCGGACTCTCAACCACTGCGCCACCAGGGAAGCCCTATTACTCATGTTTGTGTTGTGTTTACAATCACCTTCACAAAAGGTAAAGGACAGAAAACTTCACTTGGCATGGTAAGACAGGTTTCACAGGAGTCCAAATAGAAAAGAGTCAAGGGTGAAAAGTGAGTCTGTGCACATCCTAGAGCATGGGGTCACCAAACAATGCGTGCTCTCTGTGCCATATTCACATGGTAAGTTAATGAATAGGGGACATTTTTCATCTTTTATATGCCAATTAACTGAACTTTACTGGCAATAAGTGGAATAGCAAATATATAAAAAATGTGTTTTATTTTTACATATTATAGCTTGAGGTGTACTATTATACTGATTGGCCCATCAAAATACAAAGATTCATTTTTAATGAGAAAATTAAAAGAAGTGATTATGATGGAGACTCAAATTATGATTCTGCACACTCAAATTCAAAAGAATCAATTTGAAAACAAATGAAGCACAAAAACAAATATGTTTCTATTATTAAATGTAATATCAGCAAATTAGTTGCAACAAATTCACATAATATATATCATAAAACTAATCTATAACATTAAACTAATATATTTAACTATTTTATTGATTTTGCAGTTTATTAATTCAAATTTATTCTTGAATTCAGCAATTGTTTATCATCTTGCTATTTACAAATCAATCATCTAGTTACTAAAAATATAGCAGTGAACCAACAAAACTCCTTGTCTTTGTATAGTTTTTTACTGTAATGAAAGAAGAGACAGTCACCAATATGAATATGTAAAATATACAGAGTGTGACATTGATTAGTGATAAGGAGGAAAGATAAAATAGGGAAGGGGGCAGGGGAGAGTTGAGAACATTTGCAATTTTAAATAATGTGGTAAGAAAGGTCTCCTTGAGTGGGTGAAGTTCCATTGAAGATCTGAGTGATGTCCATATAGATAACCAGGGAAGAGCACTTCTGGCAGAGGGGAATAGAAGATACTAATACCCTAAGGCAAGAGCATGTTTGTGTATTTGACAAGAGTGATCAGGTCCATGTGGACAGAATAAAATGAGATAATATTTGAGGTAAAAACAGCACTCACACTAAGTAGGGCCTTGTAAATCATAGGAAGTATTTTGGCTTTTTTTCAGAGTCCAGTGGAAACCATTGGGCACATTGTAGTAGAGAAATGCTGTGAACTGATTTAGTTTAGCTAGAATTCCTTGGACTACTGTGTTGAAAATGAACTTAAAGGCATCAAGACTAAAAGCAAAGAGCCACATAGGGAACCTACTTTTAGTGAAAGGTAACAGTGACCTGAACCAGGATGGGAGCAGTGGGAATTGTGAGAAAAGCTTACTGTCAGAATATATTTTAAGGATAATAAACCTAACAGGGTATGCTGATGGGCTGGATGTGGGCAACCAGAGAAAGAGGAGTTATATAGCATCAATATTTTTTACTTGAAATACTGGAGGAATACAATTGTCATTAACCAAAATAGGAAAGACTCCAGAAAGAGTAGGTGTGGCAATAGAGTGAAACATTAGGAGGTCAATTTTGTATATGGTAAGTTTAGGGAGGTTCTTTAACATCCAATGGAGATATCTTTCGGTTTGGGAGTTGCACAAAATTTATAGTTTTGTATACCTTTTTTATTTAAGAAGTAATGTTATCAAGATCATAATTTAAATCACCAATTAGTGTCTACCAGAATATTTCTCCTTTAAAAGAGACTAAGTCATCATTTGATTTTAAGAAGCACTATGGTAGGGGATAAGAAGTGAAGGCATTTTGAGGTCAGGGAAACCAAAATTTGAGTTCTGATTTGATCATATTAAAGATATGAGACTTTATATGAGTAATTTTTTTGAGCGTCTATTCATTTCTAAAAGTGGATATGGTAATACCAAGATAAGAATTTTGTGAGAATTAAAAGAGGTAATGCCCATAAAATATATAACTCAATGTCCTGTTTGGCACTTAATTGATGCCCAAGTGAAATGTTACTTCTCTTTCCTAAAAGTCCCTTGATATGCTTTGAAAAAATGGCAGAATTTGACCTGGAGACACAATAGGGCTGGTTCAGTCAACAATGTGAGCAGTGAGAACAGAGGTAAGGATCAGTCATCCTAAAATATATGTTTGGGAGTGAGAGCCAGGGGTTCCATACTCCAAGAAGTATGAATTAAAGCCAAATATTTGGACGTGGTGTAAAGGCCAAAAGAGAGACTTATAAGGTAGATGAAAGCAGATAGTGCACTTAGGAGAACTTCTCAGGCTCAGTAAAGATAAGGAAGGTCAAGCATATGGTGGATATCAGGTAGGAACATGTTCAATATCAACATTTACTGATTACCTCTTTAAAAAGCATAGTAATAGGTACTTCTTATGAAATCTTTACAACACATCAGTTGCTCAGGTCACAGAAATGGAATTGAAACCTGGGTCTTCTATGTTTAGTAACCTTTACCATAACTTTGTGGAATTACTGTTCTTAGGGAATTTAAATAAACTATATGTATATAACGTATACGAACTTATACATTATATATCCATATCTATTCACATACACACACATACATACACACACACACATAGATACATACATACATACATACATACATATACATATAAGTGGTTGGTGTTATTTCTAAAATAGTCAAGCACGAGATAAGCTTAGAGAAAATATAGAGACAGTCAATATGTTTAGTAAAGGGTCTAAAGACAGGTTCTTAGCATCTTCTTAAGGTAAAATGGAGACTGCTTCAAGATCTGTGAAAGAGAGCACTCCTGCCCTTCTCTGAACTCTTCATTTTGGGGGAGGGAGTAGGTTCTCTGTAGTTGACTTCTAACACAGAAGGACTAGGCAGCACCTTGGTGAGGGCAGAGAACAAGTCGCTTTCATATACTATTCCTCTCGGGAGCTAGCCTACAGAGTGAGCTCTAAAGAGTCATATGGATTTCAATCAGTGTCCCACTCCCCATAGTCACATAATTAGCTCTCCACATCAATGAAATCCTCAATTCACTTTTGATGGGTTGGTCTATATCCTGCTGTGTTTTCTCAGCAGTCCATCAGATTAAAAATGTCAGTGTGTTCTTTGGACGATGGTAGACAATGAAGTCAGCCCAATCCAAAGACAAATAAAGTAGCTGAACTTTCCATAATGAAATAGCACAATGTCACTGAAGACTTTCATAGGCACAAATACCCTAAGAATCACCATACTGGAGTATAATCAAAGTACACTCAGCCTGGAATTCTGTCTTATTTGTGTCAGTAATCCAGGAGACAATGGAGTTTTCATTCATTATAATAATCTCAAAAATGTAGGAATGTACCACCCAGAAATATCCTCAACTTCCAAATTTGTGATTCGACATTCATGAGCCTTTTTTCAACTATCATTACATAATAAGTTTATTAGGCACTGGATATGATACTCTTCTATTTGCCTCATGTTTATGTATTTCAAATGATAAATGTTAGTACTCTATTCCATGATTGTATGGAAAAAAATATGCTCTTTTTATGTTTCATATAGTATTTATAATTAATACATGTATATTGTACAAAATAATGTGTAAAACTAAGTTTCCTATATTTAGGTTAGTTTTCCTATATTTGCTCATATGCTAGTTTATATGGTACAGCTTAGTTTAATTGTAATTAACTAATAATTTTTTGAAGTGTCATTTACATCTGTCTTCCTCACTATACTGTAGTCACCTTGAAGATAGAAACTATTTTAGTCACTTGTATCACCGGCACTTAGTAGGTGTTGCAATAAATATTTGTTGAATAAATGTAAGAAATAAAATCATAAAGTCATAATATATTATACTATACTACATTATATTGTATTATATTTAGAGAGAGAGACTCTGAAAGGTGGAGAGAAGATAAGAAACCAGCTAGGGATGTTGGAACCAAAGGAATGATATGGCAGTGTATCCTTGGATTTTCTTTGTACCTCATATAGCCAAGACTGGATGATGGAGAAGCCAGCAACCCAGAAACACTGAGTACAGATCAAAGAATGGGCTTAAGAAAAAACCCACTTTCTTTAGTCAAGGAAACAGGAAAGGGGGAGCACAGCAAGGCAGAAAACTTCTGGAAAATAACTGCTCTCCTCCAGCCAAAACTCACACACACTCACACACACACACACACACACACACACACACACACAGTGGTCCCATCCCACTCTGCTGGGCAGGTGCGATATTCACCCTCACTGAGCCGTAATGATGACGCTCCCCATGATGTTTGTGGAGACCAAGTGGGAAGCCTGCCTGGACTTTCACCTCCCATTCAGAAGTAATGTTGTGCCCTCTCTTTGTGGACTGGTATCAGAGGAGGCCTAATGGAGAGTTAGGACTTTCACCACCACCCAGAAGTAAGCATTCTACACTCTGGTCATGTCCGTGTACACTTCCTGGGGAACAGTCATGAGGCTCCTGGCATGCTGCCATACAGGGCAGTGCAGCAGAGGCTAGTGGAGAGTTGTACTCTCACCTGAGCCCAGCAATAATAGGTAACCCTCTCCACTGGTTTTCAACGGAAGCTGAAATGATAACATAGAATTCCATCTCCAGGTGGCAGTAAAGAGGCAGTGTCTCCCCTTTCCCACAGAATCCATGACAGATGAGACCTCCCTCTTAAATAAAAGGTATAAATAAGATCTAAAAGAAGATGTACAGGGGCTTCCCTGGTGGCACAGTTGTTGAGAGTCTGCCTGCCGATGCAGGGGATGCGGGTTCGTTCCCTGGTCCGGGAAGATCCCACATGCAGCAGAGCAGCTGGGCCCGTGAGCCATGGCTGCTGAGCCTGCACGTCTGGAGCCTGTGCCCTGCAACGGGAGAGGCCACAACAGTGAGAGACCCGCGTACCACACACACACAAAAAAGATGTACATATGTACAGTGGAATACTACTCAGCCATAAATAAGAACAAAATAATGCCATTTGCAGCAACATGGATGTAACTAGAGATTACCATATTAAGTGAATAAGTCAGAAGGAGACCATATGATATCACTAATATATGGAATCTAAGTTATGGCACAAATGAACCTATCTACAAAATAGAAACAGACTCACAGACATAGAGATCAAATTGTGGTTGCCAAGGGGGAGGGCAGGAGGGAGAGGGATGGACTGGGAATCTGGGTTTGGTAGATGCAAACTATTACGTTTAGAATGGATAAATAACAAGGTCCTACTGTATAGCACAGGGAACTATATCCAATCTCTTGGGATAAACCATAATGGAAAAGAATATTAAGAAAAGAATGTATATATGTCTAAAACTGAGTCACTTGGCTATACAGCAGAGATTGACACAACATTGTAAGTCAACTGTGCTTCAATTGTAAAAAAAGGTACAAATAAGACCTGGAGTCTTATAACATAATATTAAAATGTCCAGATTTCAATTAAAAAAATCACTTGTCATAGGAAAAAATCAGGAAGATCTCTAAATAAATAAGAAAAGACAATCAACAGATGCCACAATGAGAAGACACAGATATTAAAGTGATCTGACAAGGAGTTTTAAAGCAGCTATCATCGAAATTGTTCAATGAGAAATTATGGACATGCTTGAAATAAATGAAAAAATAGAAAGTCTCAGCAAGTAAAGAGAAGATAGAAAGAGGAACCAAATGTAATTTTAGAACTCAAAAATATGGTAGCCAAAAGTTTTAAAAATTTCAGTATATAGACTCAACAGTAAAATGGAGAGAATCAGTGAGCTTGATGATAGCATAATACAAATTACTCAATCTGAACAACTGAGAAAAAATAGACTGAAAACAAAACAAAACAGAATCTCAGAGACATGTGAAACTATATAAAAAGATTTTATATTTGTGTGATCAAAGTCCTAGAAGGAGAGGAGAAAAAGGTAAGCTGAAAATTTATTTGAAAAAGATAATGGCTAAAAATTTCACAAATTTGGCAAAAGTTACAACCTGCAGAATCATGAAACTAGAATCATGAAACTAGAATTTAATGAGAATGATAACAGGACTATCTCCAAATACTTACAAACTAAACAGCACATTTCTAAGTAATCCATGGATCAATGAAGAATTCTGAAGGGAAATAAAAACACAAATTGAATTAAATGAAAATGAAAAACAATGTAATGGGACTTGTGAGACACAGTTAAAGTAGTACTGAGAGGGAAATTTAAAGTACTAAATGCATATTTTAGAAAATTGGAACGTTTCAAATCAATAATTCAAAAGCTGAGCAAAAGGAGAACAAAATAAACCCCAAGCATACAGAAGAAAGAAAATACTAAAGATAGGAGCAGAAATCAATGAAACTTTAACAAGCAATAGAAAAGCAATAGAAAATATCAAAGAAACAAAAACCTTATTATTTGAAGAGATTAATAAAATTGACATACCTCTAGCAAGACAGACAAAAAAAGAAAAGGCAAGAATGAACAATAGGGCTTCCCTGGTGGCGCAGTGGTTGAGAGTCCGCCTGCCGATGCAGGGAACACGGGTTCGTGCCCTGGTCTGGGAAGATGCCACATGCTGCGGAGCGGCTAGGCCCGTGAGCCATGGCCGCTGTGCCTGCGCGTCTGGAGCCTGTGCTCCGCAACGGGAGAGGCCACAACAGTGAGAGGCCCCCATACTGCGAAAAAAAAAAAAAAAAAAAGAATGAACAATATAAGAAACAAAGCAGAGGATATAAATACAGACCCTGCAGACATCAAAATGTTAATAAGGAAATACTACAAACAACTTTACACATAAAATTTTGAAAGATGAAATGGACCAATTCCTTAAAACATGTAAACTATCACAAATCATCCAATATGAAATAAATAATTTTAATATCTCTTTATTAAGGAAATGTAATTTATAGCTAAAAAATTCTTATAAAAGAGATCTAGTGACCCTGGTGTTCAAAATTTAGCAAATGTTTAAAGAAGAATTACACAAATTCAACACAATTTCCTACAGAAAGTAGAGGAGGATAGATCACTTTTGATTCATTTTATGAAGCTAGTATTACACTGATACCAAGCATAGATAATGAGGAAAAAATATTATAAGAAGAGAACTACTGATCACTTTGAAAATGAATATATATGACTACATGCATGAATATATACATTAAATCTTAACAAATTTTTAGAATTTGTAAATAGAATTCATTAATATATAAATATAATATACAAAACATACACCATAATTAAGTGGGATTATTCCAGAGACATATGACTGTTTCAAATTGAAAAACCATTCAATGTGATCCACAATACAGACAGGCTGAATAAGAAGAAGCACATGATCATATCAATTGGTGCTGAAAAACATTTGACAAACTTTAACTCTCTATCATGTTAAGAGTCTCAGAAAAATGAGAATAGAGAAAAACTTCCTCAACTTGATTAAGGACATCTATAAAATCCCTACAGCTAATGTGATAGTCAATGATGAAGATCACAAGTAAGGCAAGGAGTCTTCTCTCAACCCTCTCATTCAATACAGTGCTAGAAAGTCTAGCAAATGCAATAAGGCTGGAAAAAGGAAATTACTAGGAATACAGACTCAGAATGAAAGATATACATCTGTTTCTATTTGCAGATGACCTCATCATCTCCATGAAACTTCTTTCAGGATCTATCCAAAACTCATAGAACTCATAAGTATGTTTAGCAAGATCGTACAGTATAAGATAAACATACAAAACTCAATTATATTTCTCTATATAGCAATTAACACATGGAAAAATGTAAAATGTCATCTAATATACAATCATTTTAAAAATTAAATACTTAGGCTTAAATATTAAAAAGCATTTGCAGCTCTTGTATGATACAAAACGCTGATTAAAATAATCAAAGAGAATCTATAAAAAATGGAGAAATATGTACAGTATTTATGATGGGGGGACCCACATAAGTAAAAGTGTTAACCCCCTCCAATGTGATATACAGGTCTAATGCAATTCCAATCAAAATCACAGAAAGATTTTTGTAGACATAGACAAAAATATTTTACAATTTATATTGAAAGGCAAAGAACTAGAATAGATGAACAAGTTTGAAAAAAAAAAAGAATAATTTGGGAGGAATTGCTCTACCTCATTTCAAGACTTACTGTATAGCTGGAGTAACCATGGCTGTGGTATTGGCAAAAGGTTAGACACATCGATCAATGGAAGAGAATAGAGAACTCAGGGCAGATCCACACAGATATGCCTTACTGACTTTTACCAAAATTACAGAATAAACTTTATAGAGGACAGATAGCCTTTTCAAAAATGGTGCTAGAAGATTTTTAGGCAAAAAACCAAACCTCAAACAAAATCTTACATTTTATACAAAATTAACAAAATGAATCACAGTCTTACATATAAAATGTAAATTTATAAAACTCGTAGGAAAAAATAGATGACAATCTTTAGGATCTATGTCTAGGCAAGAATTCGTAGACTTAATACCAAAAACATACAAAAAAGAAAAAATCGATAAATTGGATTTCTTCACAATTAAAACCTTTTGCATTGTGAAAGTGCCTGTTAAGTGGATGAAAAGACAAGATACAGACTTGGAGAAAACTTTTTTTTTTTTTTTTTTTTTTTTTTTTTGGT
>NW_006791661.1:1812421-1857703 GCF_000442215.2 Lipotes vexillifer
CCCGTGTCCCCTGCATCGGCAGGCGGACTCTCAACCACTGCACCACCAGGGAAGCCCAAGAAAACATTTTTAAAGTCACATATAGAACAAAAAACTAGTATCTAGAACATACAAGAACTCTCAAAACTCAACTGTAAAAAAACCCCAAACAATCCAATTAGCAAGTGGGGAAAAGGCATGAAGAAACATTACACTTGAAGAGAATATACAGATGGTAAATAAGCCCATGAAAAGATATCAACCATCAGTTACCATTAGGAAAATGCAAATTAAAATTCCAGTGAGATATCAGTACACACATATCAGAATGAATAAAATTTAAAAAATAACAACAATACCAAATGATGGAGAGTATGTGGAAAAACTGGAGCATTCATATGTAGTGGGTGGGAATGTAAAATGATGCAGTCTGAAAACAATTTGGCATCTTCTTAAAAAATCTAAATCTGTGATTACCACACTATTCAGTAATTGACATCTTGGGCATTTATTCCAGAGAAATAAAAACTTATGTTCCTGCAAAAACCTATATGTGAATGTTGATAGCAGCTTTATTTTTAATAGCTCAAAACTGGAAACAACCAGAATTCTTCAATGGATGAATGGTTAAATGGTTGTGCATCTATACCATGGAGCTGCGACTCAGCAATCAAAAGGAAGGGCACACTGATCCACAAAATAACCTGGATGAATCTCTAGAGAATTATGCTCACTGAGAAAAGCCAATACTAGAAAGTTTACATAGTATATGATTCCATTTGTATAGCATTCTTGAAATGACAAAATTATAGAAATTTAGGACAGATTAGTGGTTGTCATGGGTTAAGGCATATTTGGTGATGAAAAAAAAAAGGTTTTGGTTACAAAAAGACAATATGACTGATCACTGTGGTGATAGAAATGTTCTATATCTTGACTGTATTAATATAAACATCCTGGTTGTGATATCGCACTATTGTTTTGCAAGATGTCATCATCAGAGGAAACCGGGTAAAGGATACCCAGGATCTCTCTGTATCATTTCTTACAAAGGGATGTGGTACATTTTCTATACTTTTCTCAGCATAAAAAAACAATTTAAAAAGCCCATAGTACTATTGTTAGCACAATAGATGCTCATTGAATCAATAAAATTTGTGCCTCATTAAGGATTGTTCTTGTTATTCTGCTCAGGATGTATTAGAAGGAAGAGGATACTATTGTTCCTCTCATGTAACCTTGTAAACCTCTTCCAGGTTGTCCTAATAACTTGCTACTTGTTTGCCCCACATATGCACATGTAATGTTTCACTGTACATTTTGTCCTCTATCTTCTATGAAAATACGTACTTGTTAAATGGAAATAATAACCACCTACGGTTACATCTTCAAGACCTGAAAGGTAGACATACGAAACAGCTTACTTACCAAAAGCACTCAGCACTGTAAAAGCAAATCCACATTAAAGTGTATTCAGGATTTAACACACATAGCAGGGATTAGATGCTTATTTCTGGAATGAATTTACTAAAGTATAGCACATTGTGAGTTTTCAATAATTGATAAGTAGTGGTGGTAGTAGTAGTAATTTCAGTTGTAATAGTAGTGGTATAATTATAGAGAAATACTAATACTAGAACAAAAATATAGATGACCTCAAATATAAAATACGTACTAGATTACCGTTACTCAAGTTGGTTACCATTCCCACTTTTCTGCCACGTTGTTCTGTTTCTGATTTTTGAACTGCCAGCGTTGTTTTTGTCTCTTCTTCTATTCGGCTCAGAAGTCACACCTATTTGCCCTCAGCTACCCATGATACCAAAGTTCTAGGAAAATGAAAAGGAACCTTTCATTGCAAAAATGCTCAAGGTCTTTCTCTTAAATAGCCCCTGGAATAATAAATCTCTATGTTCTTCCTAATAAAGACACACTTAAAAATCAGTAGCTGCAAGGATCAGCTGAGTCACAGGTGAATGCATTGACCCTAAGCTTTGCCAGTGATAAATAGTTTTTTTTTTTACATTTCCAAGTGCTGCATGTCATGTGTTAAATTATTGTGTAGATCTCACTAAATAGCAGTTTCAAACTCCTGAGCAGGTGAATAGTTCCCATTTATCACCGTGGTTCCAAGCACTTTCTCCTGCCTTCCTCAGTGAGCCGTGAGGAACTGCTTCCTGGTTCACAGGTCACAGGGCCTGCACTTGATAATCCAATAAAGATTTTGTTTAAATGAAGTATTATCTTCTCTCTTCTGTCAACTATTGAGGAGCAGGCAACCTCAAAAACAATTGCTATAATATTCTTAAGAGGCAGATGTACCATTTTTCCAGTGGGGTATTTCATTAGGTTTTGCAAGATAGTAAAGAACGCTTTTGTTTCTTTATAGCCTTCTTTTACAGATTTTGTGGAATTGAGGGAAATATTTAATAATGCACACTGATTAATGCTTGCAAATATGCATCCTTCCATGGTTGTACTTTTGCTTTATAATGTGGAATATTATAGCTCCAAGGTCCCTTTTATTTGTCCTTTGATTTAATATCCCCATCAGAGGAAATACCTATGTTTAACTTAACCTATGGATAACTTAACCTATGGATAACCAAATTATTGTTTTCAGAATAAAGAATACCTATAACCAAAGATAACTTCAAAAATTAACACAGAGCTTATAATGTAGATTTAGATGGAAGCTTAGATATCATCCATAGACCACTCTTATTTTGCAAAAAACCAGACATCTTCTCTGCATTAAAGGAGCTCTTCTCAGATCAAACCTCAAATAAATGTGACCTGAAGTTCTCTTTATTTGAGCACTGAATCCTAATCCAGATTTTGTTCTACTTTAATACTTATAAATCCTTCCTCCTGAGAAGAATGCTTTTTGGATTCTGCCATCAGGCCATTGACTATTTCAGCATTTTCCTTTTGGTTTTCCTACATTTTCTGCTTTCTCAAGTCTACCCTCTTCAATAAAAAGTTGCCTGAATTTCCCTTCTTTATTTTGCACCATAAATTTCCTCTTTCTCTCAAATTTATATCTTTCTTACATGTCAAAATTTTAATCCTGATCCTAAAAACTATCAACATTTGTTTATTTATTCATTCAGTTGGTATTTATAATATATCTGCTTTTCTGGTTTCATGGATAATAGCAAACATGTAGGAAAAATATTCCCAGCCTTTAAGAAGGGCTTACTAAATCATGGTATGCACACTTAAAAGGATTCTAGACAGCTAATTAAAACAATGCTTCAAAGCAATAGTTCACAAACTATGGCTCATAGGCCAAATCTGGCCCACCACTTGTTTTTATAAATCAAGTTTTATTGGAACACAATTGTTCCTGTTTTTTTATAGATTATCTAAGGCTACTTTTGTGCTTCAGTGGAAGAGTTGAGTACTGTCAACAGATACCATATGGTCCACGAAACCTAAAATATTTACTTTCTGACACTTTATAGAAAAAGTTTTCTGACCCCTGCATTAGAAGAATCTTTAATTTCATAAATTTTCATACCCATAAAATAGATATAACAGAAAAATATCCATAACATAATGTTAAGATAACATGTAAGTTACAAAATGATCCAATTTGTGTAAAGGGAATTTACATGTATAGAAAAAAAATCTGGTAAAGTATACACCAAAATATTAGCAGTTTGGATATTTGGTGGAAGCATGGGCAATACTTTCCTTCATTTTTCTTTTGTGTTATATCAGTTAGAGGATTTTTCTTTTGTTTTTCTCATAGGTTGAATCTGTTAGGGAAATATTGGCTGCAAGTAACAAAACCCCTGATGATCATTAGTTTGAAACATGAGAAAATTTATTGTTTACTTAGCAAAGAGTCTGGAGTCTAGAGTTTATCCATAATTAAAAAATGTCATAATGGACTGAAGTGTAGTTCATATTTTTATAATAATCTAATATTAGGGCAGGACAAATTTCCAGGTAAGATGAAAAGAAAAACAAACAAAAACCTTAGAGAATGGTTAATGACCATACACATGCAGCATTCCAGAACTGTTACAATTGTGTGTAAAAATAGGTTCTAGAGCAAGAATGACTCATCAAATTCATCTTGTTTCTCTTATGTTTGCTTTGCACACTTGAGAAATGTATTTCCCTCCCTGTGCCTCAGACCTGTAACATCTATAAACTGAAATTAATGAAAGAATACCTTACTGAATCATTTTGAGTATTGAAGATGTTAACACCACTAAAGTGTTTAAGTAGTACACAACATATAGTAACCACTCAATAAATACTAAGCATTATAAGTATTAGTAGTACATGATGTGAGAAAAATAAATGACCCAGCTGGCTTGAAAATCTGGCCATGAAGAATATGTATAATGTGAAACTATGAACTAAAATCATGTCCACATAGCAGCCTCTCTTTGGTCTTGCTGATGGCTTAGGCAGATGAGTCAACCACTATTTAGAGGGGACAGAGGTTTTCAGGTTTCTGACTTCATGGTATATACATGATATATTGCCTGTGTTGCTTTTCCCTTTAACCATGTCCCACCTCATTTCTACCAATTCTTTACTCCTCAGAGAGGGCTGAAACTAGTCCCTCCCTCACCTCCACCCACTTTCCTGCCCCTGTTTTAGTCTGCTGGTGCTGGCATAAAAGGGCATCTCAGACTGTGTGTTTTAAAAAGCAGAAATTTATTGTCACAGTTCTGGAAGCTGGTTTCTTCTGAGTCCTCTCTCCTTGGCTTGTAGAAGTCCACCTTCTCCCTATGTCTGTGTCTTCATCTCTTAATCTTATAAGGACACCAGTCATATTGGATTAAGGCCCACCCTAATGATCCCTTTTTAACTTAATCACCTATTTAAAGGCCCTACCTCCAAATACAGTCACATTCTGGGGATTAGGACTTCAATATATGAATTTGGGGGTGGGGGGACACATTCAACCCACAACACTCTCTATTATTCTCTCTCATTGAATCCTATCCATTTATTTATAACACTTAAATATAGAAGTATGTTAGTATTTAGTTTTTATTTATTTGTTAAAGTTCTGCTTCTGTATAAGTGGCTGTTTTGTCTGTTGCCGCAGTCCTAATGCAATGCCTGGCACCTAGTGGGAGATCAAGAAATAGGTGTTCAATAAATGAATGAAAAATAAATGAATGTACTTCTATGAAACATTTTTCCTCTCTTTCCAGAACAACATACACTATCAGCTGGTGAAGGTACAGAAACTTCTTTACTAGTAGACATTTAAAAAGTAGACAGAGATAGCCCAGCTATACAGGGAGTTCTGGATTACTTATTTTTGGTGTTTTCTAGTATTACATTAGCTAGACCATATGGAATTATTATTTTTATGGATTTAAAAGTGGTCAAATACAGGCATTTTCCTATTGCTCAACTTGTTTAAACAAAGATTTTCTCCCAGGTTTTCTGTCATTTTGAAAAGAAATTCTTCTGTTTGCACCCAAAAGTTTGCATTGTTCACTTTTTTGGCCATAGGAAGCTTGACTTGGTTACTGCCTTTAACTTTGCCTAAAGAATTTCTTATGCTGAACTTTGTCTTTCTTGGACAATTAGTCCCTAGGACTCAAGTCTCCTAAGAGGCTCTCATTGGAGGATTTAACCATTAACAGCTCCCTTCAGTAAGTCAAACTCAGGTACTCATCTTCTCTTCCCAGAAGCTGTGTTCCAGGATATATGATGACTCAAAAGTATTCTTCTCCACCACCATTAAAACAGTCTCCATGACTGGGCACATGCACTCAGCTCTTACTTCAGGGTAAATTCTTTCCATGTACACCCTGTATTGCCTCTCACTTCTCAGGATATTGGGTTATTCTTTATTTTAAAAGACGTTTTCTTCCCTCCCTCCTGTCCTCTCTCTCTTCCTACCTTTCTCTCTCCATCTCGCTCTTCCTGGCTGCTTCCTTCATTCTTCCTTTCCTTTCTTCTTCACAATATCATCATGCAATATGTTCTATGCATATAATGATGAAAACTACATAGGAACTATAGGAACATGTCAATGGGGTATTGAGCCAACCTTGTGGGTGGGGCTGGGTAGTTAGGGAGTTTCCTTAAGGAAACTTAAGGACCACTAAACCTTGACCACTACATTGGATGCCTAATTTTAATCTTATTTGCACACCATATTACCTTCTATCATAGGGAATTCCCAAGATTATTCCTTATGTGTAAAATGTTCTAATTACTGCTCTTTACCTAGTTAATGCTGGTCCATCAGATCTCAACTCAAACATTACTACTTCCTCAGGGAAAATTTCCCTGTCTAGATCAAATCTATAAAGTAAAAGAACACATACCTCTGTGCATGTCTCTTTTGTAGCTCTTAACACAGTTATAATTTTACATTTGTTTGTCTAATTACTTGGTTACTACCCATATTTCCAACCAAAATGTGAAGTATCATGAAATTAGGGATCTGGCTATTTGCCTAGCTAGAATAGTCGCTGGCACATCCCAGAGACTCAACAATATCTGTGACTGAGTGAATAGATATTTATACAGAAGAAAGAATAGTTGGGAGTGATGTTGGGGGGCAGTGAGTTGAGTTGTGTTGTGAGGTGAGTAGGATGTTCCAATAAGAAAAAGCTGCTTAAGCAAGGACCTGAAGGTGAGAGGGGCACTGTCAGCAGAAAGCTGAAGCAAAAAGGCTCTGAAGGTGAGTAGGGGCCAGACATAGAATGCTTTGTAAGTTTTTCAGACCTCTTCCTGTGTACTTATGAGGGTTTGTTTCAATTTTTTACACAAGGGAGACAGACAATGAGATTTATTGTACATTGCTGTAAATCACTCTGGTTGCAATGTGGAAAATACATGGAAGGTAGCATACTTAGAGGTGGGGAAGCTCATTTAGTGATTGTTGCAAAAATACAAGTGAAAGAGATGTGGCTTCATCTATGAAGAGATATATTACTTCAGCAAAAGAAGTAATAGAAATTAGTGGTTGGTTGAACATGATGGAGGTTGTGGACAAAGAATGTCATCTGCCATTATTAGTAAACAAAGGATGTTGTGACCATCAAGCCATCAACCACTACAGCCGCAGCCAACTGTGCACCCTGAAGGGATTCAGGAGGAGAAAAGCAGGATACTGGCCCTGGATAGTTATGGTGCATATCAAAGGAATGATTTCAACAATCGCAGACTCTTGCATTTTCCCTTACATAAAAAAGCACTAAAATCATTAACTTGAGGTGTCTGGTTTTTCTTTAATTAACAGTAATCTTTTGGTGTTCTGACTACCTGGTTTTTGTTGCAAAATCTCCTTTTTATCCTGGCTCCTCTCTTACCTCTTCAGAGCAGTCCTTCAAAACTATCTGAGAGACTGTCTTCCAGGCTTAAGTCCTCAGAAAGTCTGCCAAATAAAGCATAATTTTCAACTTTTAGGCTGTGCATTCTTTTCAGTTGACAAGTTTAAGATGGAAGGAGAAGAAAAGAAGAAAAGAACAATCTTAGCATATTAGTTTGAGCTCTAGATGGAGCTCAAAAAAAAAAAAAAAAAAGGTTATGCAATTCAGTGGGATAGAAAATTCTGGGAGAAGAGTAGATTTGGAGAGAAATGAGATGAAAAATCAGTCTTAAGCATGTAAAGTTGGCTTGTGGGCCACTCAAGCAAAGTTGCCCAGCAGTCAACTGGAAGTATCTGTCTAGAGTTATGAAGAGAGAGAGAAACTTTATGTCATAGGTAATATTTTCTTTGACTCATAGTCTAAGCCAAGGATTTGTATGCAAATGGTTTATTAATAAAGTTGGGGGGGGGTAGTAAAACAAGGAAGGGGAAGAAGCCATGAAAGAGAATTATTTCAGATGAAATCTCAAGCTCTATCTCATAAACGGGAATCTTTACAGAATAAATTATACTTCAAAGTGCACTGCAGTGGAGGCAAAGAAGTTGATCTCATACTCAGAAGTGCAGGGGGAAGGGAATGTGAAATTCCCAAATACTTCTGGTTCTCTGTATGTGTGATGCAATTTCAGTTCCCCAGGGAAATCTTCTAAACGTCACAAGTATGACATGTTAATAGCAAAGCACACAGAAACTAGTTTCTAGAAACTAGAAACAGGAACACAGAGGATCCAAGAGGATCTGGGTGGGGCATTAGCAGTATTCACTACTGTGTAGATATATATTTTGAAATCAGCATCTAGCACATGATAATTGAAACCATCAATTCATCCATTTATTCATTCATTAATATTTATTGAGCATCTGCTCTCTGCCAAGTACTGTGCTAGAGCATGGAGGCATGATGGGGAATGAGGCTTGTGAGGTCCTTTCCTTTATATCTAGCAGAAAACTATTGATATGTAGTTATAAAGTAAGTCATGGATTATAATTGCAACAGAGGCTATGAAGGAGGACAAGGTAATAAGAGATTACATAACAGCAAAACTTTCTGGTCTGATAAGTTCAGGTACTGAAGTTATGTTAAACCTGTTTCTGGCCTATAGGATACTCCATATTTCGTTAAAGTTAAGTCTTCTCAAAAGCTTTCCACACAGTTTCCATACATGAAAGTTAGGATTTGGCGGTAGATCTTGGAAAATATCCAAGAGCTCTCACCCTGGGTAATATTAAACATGGGCAGGCCCAATGGGTGGCACAAGCTATTAGTGTATCAATTGATTTACTCAACCAAAATTTGTTGAATGTTTATATTTTCCAGACACCATTTTTGATTTTGGAGTTTATAGCAGTGAATAACACATTCTAAAGGCAAAGAGTGACAATAAACAAGTTAAAATACATGAGGTGTGGATAAGTGCTATGATATTAAGTAACACATAAGTATTTTCTATATATTTCATTGGGGAAGCAATCTACCCTCTTCATTTACAAGTACTATGGCAGGGACCACTGGTTATTACTAGTGAATTCATTTCCCCCTCCTTCCTTAAAAATAGAGAATCTATTTTTAGTTGGATGAATTACTGCTAAGCATAAAGATTTTACTTCTTAGTTTTTGTTGCAGCCTGGCCATATTATGAAGCTGTGGAAACTCAGTTTTAAATAAGTTATGGGTGGGACTTCTGAGGAGGTTGTTTAAAAAGAGCTGATTCAGAGGTAATGTCAATAAGATGGTGGAATAGGAAGTTCTAGCCCTTGTTTCCTCAAAGAAAAACAAATTTGACAACCATCTGTGGGCCAATATACTTTTATAAGAATTCCAGAATCAAGTTAATAAGTTGGAGTACACTAGGACAGTACAAAGTCAAGAACAGCTGCATTGAAATGGGTAAGAAGAGCAATTTTACTTTGCCCACATTAGTCCTTCCCCTAAGCTGGCACTGGTCAGAGCTGAGAGAGATTGCTCTGACTGGAACTTCTTTCTCAGGAGTAAAGAGAAAAGAGGCGTATGCATCCAACATTCTGGCTTTTTGGAGGGCTGCCTGAAGGACTGGTTTCTGTGTTGCCTCAATCAGAGCCCTGACTGATATGGCATACTTTGGATGCCTACTGACTGCTGAGAACCCTGGAAAGTAGATCGTTTGGTACTGTAGAACTACAAAACTTGCAGTGATGCAGAAAGACACCAGAGAAAACAAAAGATTAAAAACCCCAGAAAAAGAAACCAGCAAGCCACTCTAACTGAGAAATTACATGCCCCCCAAAATGTTTCAGAGGCCCCCAGAATCTCTAGCTGGGCTGATTGATGGGGATCTTCACCTATACAGAGCCAGTCCACATACACTGGCAGAAGTGGCTATTTTATCGAATACACAGATCCCAACACAAAGTTATAAGACATGTAATTCAAAATGGAAACATGGCACAAACAAAGAAGCAATACAAAAATGCAGGAACTGATCCTAAAGAAATGGAGAAGTATGAATTACCTAGCAAAGTGTTTAAAACAATAATAAAAATGCTGTATGAGCTCAAGAAAAAGATGCATGAGTGAAATGAAGATAAGAACAAATAAATAGAAAATAAAAAAAGACCTAATACAAATTTTGGAGCAGAAAAATACAATAATCAAAAAAATAATTATTACAGGGGTATAACAGCAGACATGAAGCAGAAGAAAGAACTAGTGAACTTGAAGACAGGTCATTTGAAATTATACAATCAGAAAAACAAAAAGAAAAAGGAAGAGTAAAGAAAGCCTAGGAAACTTATTGGACATCATTAATGAACTAATACACCTATAATGGGATTCTTAGAAGAGAGACAGAAAGGGGCAGGAAACTTGTCTAAAGAAATAATGGAGTGACATAGCAGTGTCAGTGGCTAGAATTTCTCAGCATGAAGTAGCCATGTGGCTGAAACGGTCTTGGTGCACCGGCCTGGGGTCAGGTCTGAGCCTCTGAGGTGGGATAGCCAAGTTCAGGACATTGGACCACCAGAGACTTCCCAGCTCCATGTAATATAAATTGGTGAGAGCTCTCCCAGAGATCTCTGTCTCAATGCTAAGACCCAGCTCCACCGAAAGGCCAGCAAGCTACTGTGCTGGATTCTTCATGCCGAACAACTAGCAAGACAGATACACAACACCACCCATTGGCAGAGAGGCTGCAGAAAATCATACTAAGTTCACAAATACCCAAAAACACACCACTGGACACAGCCCTGCCCACCAGAAAAACAAGACCCAGCCCCACCCACCAGAACACAAGCACCAGTCCCCTCCCCCAGGAAGTCCACACAAGCCACTAAACCAACCTTACTCACTGGAAGAAGACACCAAAAACAACAGGAAATACAAACCTGAAGCCTACAAAAAGGAGACCCCAAACACAGTTAGTTAAGCAAAATGGGAAGACAGAGAAATATGCAGCAGATAAAGGAGCAAGGTAAAAACCCAACAGACTGAACAAATGAAGAAGAAATAGTCAGTCTACTGAAAAAAAAATCAGAGTAATGATGGTAAACGTGATCCAAAATCATGGAAATAGAATGGAGAAAATACAAGAAACATTTAAAAAAGACCTAGAAGAACTAAAGAGCAAACAAACAATGATGAACAGCATAATAAATGCAATTAAAAATTCTCTAGAAGGAATCAAAAACAGAATAACTGAGGCAGAAGAACAGATAAGTGACCTGGAAGATAAAATAGTGGAAATAACTACTGCAGAGCAGAATAAAAAGAAAAGAATGAAAAGAATTGAGGACACTCTCAGAGACTTCTGGGACAACATTAAATGCACCAACATTTGAATTATAGGAGTCCCAGAAAAAGAAAGTGTCTGAGAAAATATTTGAAGAGATTATAGTTGAAAACTTCCCTAAAATGGGAAAGGAAATAGTCATTCGCACCAACATTCGAAACATAAGGGTCCCAGAAGAAGAAGAGAAAAAGAAAGGGTATGAGAAAATATTTGAAGAGATATTAGTTGAAAACTTCCCTAACATGGGAAAGGAAATAGCGGATCAAGTCCAGGAAACACAGAGAGTCCCATATAGGATAAATCCAAGGAGAAACAGGCCAAGACACATATTAATCAAATTATCAAAAATTAAATACAAAGAAAAAATATTAAAAGCAGCAATTATTAATCAAACTATCAAAAATTAAATACAAAGAAAAAATATTATAAGCAGCAGGGGAGAAACAACAAATAACATACAAGGGAATCCCCACAAGGTTAACAGCTGATCTTTCAGCAGAAACTGCAAGCCAGAAGGGAGTGGCAGGACATATTTAAAGTGATGAAAGGGAAAAATTACAAGCAAGATTATTCTACCCAGCAAGGATCTCAGTCAGATTTGACGGAGAAATTAAAAGCTTTACAGACAAGAAAAAGTTAAGACAGTTCAGCACCACCAAACCGCCCTTAAAACAAATGCTAAAGGAAGTTTTCTCAGCAGGAAACACAAGACAAGGAAAAGACCTGACCTACAAAAAAACCCAAAACAATTAAGAAAATGG
Organism: Lipotes vexillifer; assembly: GCF_000442215.2. NCBI lineage: Eukaryota > Metazoa > Chordata > Mammalia > Artiodactyla > Lipotidae > Lipotes > Lipotes vexillifer. The sequence continues at coordinate 1,824,292 of NW_006791661.1, forward strand.
TAATAGGAAAATACATATCAATAATTACCTTAAATGTAAATGGATTAAATTCTCCAACCAAAAGACATAGACTGGATGAATGGATGCAAAGACAAGACCCGTATATATGCTATCTACAAGAGACCCACTTCAGACCTAGGGACACATACAGATTGAAAGTGAGGGGATGGAAAAAGATATATCATGCAAATGGAAATCAAAAGAAAGCTGGAGTAGCAATTCTCATATCAGACAAAATATACTTTAAAATAAAGACTATTACAAGAGACAAAGAAGGACACTACATAATGACCAAGGGATCAATCCAAGAAAAAGATATAACAATTGTAAACATTTATGCACCCAACATAAGAGCACCTCAATACATAAGGCAAATGCTAACAGCCATAAAAGGGGAAATCAACAGTAACACAATCATAGTAGTGGACTTGAACACCCCACTTTAACCAATGGACAGATCCTCCAAAATGAAAATAAATAAGGAAACACAAGCTTTAAATGACACCTTAAACAAGATGGACTTAAGAGAGACACTTTCCTCTCAAGTGCTCATGGAACACTATCCAGGATAGATCATATCTTGGGTCACAAATCAAGCCTTAGTAAATGTAAGAAACTGAAATTGTATCAAATATCTTCTCCAACCTCAATGCTATGGGACTAGATATCAATTACAGGAAAAAACTTTGAAAAATACAAAAATATGGATGCTAAACAATACACTACTAAAACCAAGAGATCACTGAAGAAATCAAAGAGGAAATCAAAAAAATACCTAAAACAAATGACAATGAGAACACAAGACCCACAACCTATGGGATACAACAAAAGCAGTTCTAAGAGGGAAGTTTATAGCAATACAATCCTACCTCAAGAAACAAGAAATATCTCAAATAGACAACCTAACCTTACCTAAAGCAATTAGAGAAAGAAGAACAAAAAAATCCCAAAGTTAGCAGGAGGAAAGAAATCATAAAGATCAGGTCAGAAATAAATGAAAAAGAAATGAAGGAAATGATAGCAAAGATCAGTAAAAATAAAAACTGGTTCTTTAAGAAGATAAACAAAATTGATAAACCACTAGCCAGCCTCACCAAGAAAAAAAAGGGAGAAGACTCAAATCAACAGAATTAGAAGTGAAAAATGAGCAGTAACAACTGCCACTGCCGCAATACAAAGGATCATGAGGGAGTACTACAAACAAGTATATGCCAATAAAATGGACAAGCTGGAAGAAATGGACAAATTCTTAGAAAAGCACAACTTCCGAGACTGAACCAGGAGGAAATAGAAATTATAAACAGACAATCAGAAGCACTGAAATTGAAACTGTGATTAAAAATCTTCTGACAAACAAAAGCCCAGGACCAGAGGCTTCACAGGCGAATTCTATCACACATTTAAAGAAGAGCTAACACCTATCCTTCTCAAACTCTTCCAAAATATAGCAGAGGAGGAACACTCCCACACTCATTCTATGAGGCCACCATCACCGTGATACCAAAACCAGACAAGGATGTCACAAAGAAAGAAAACTACAGGCCAATATCACTGATGAACATAGATGCAAAAATCCTCAACAAAATACTAGCAAACAGAATCCAACAGCACACTAAAAGGATCATATACCATGATCAAGTGGGGTTTATCCCAGGAATGCAAGGATTCTTCAATATATGCAAATCAATCAATGTGATACACCATTTTAACAAACTGAAGGATAAAAACCATATGATAATTTCAACAGATGCAGAAAAAGATTTTGACAAAATTCAACACTGATTTATGTTAAAAACTCTCCAGAAAGTAGACATAGAGGGAACTTACCTAAACATTTATTATGTTTAGGTAAGTAATATGACCCTCAGACCATATATGGCAAACCCACAGCCAACATCATTCTCAATGGTGAAAAACTGAAACCTTTTCCTATGAAATCAACAACAAGATAAGGATGCTCATTCTCACCACTCTTATTCAACATAGTTTTGGAAGTTTTAGCCACAGAAATCAGAGAAGAGGAAGAAATAAAAGGAATCCAAATCAGAAAAGAAGTAGTAAAGCAGTCACTGTTTGCAGATGACATGATACTATACACAGAGAATCCTAAAGATGCCACCAGAAAACTACTAGAGCTAATGAATGAATGTGGTAAAGTAGCAGGACACAAAATTAATGCACAGAAATCTCTTGCATTCCTATACACTAATGATGAAAAATCTGAAAGAGAAATTAAGGAAACACTCCCATTTACCATTGCAACAAAAGAATACAATACCTAGGAATAAACCTACCTAAGGAGACAAAATACCTGTATGTAGAAAACTATGACATTGATGAAAGAAATTAAAGATGGTACAAACAGTTGGAGAGATATACCATGTTTTTGGACTGGAAGACTCAACATTGTGAAAATGACTATACTACCCAAAGCAATCTATAGATTCAATGCAATCTCTATGAAACTACCAATGGTTTTTCACAGAACTAGAACAAAAAATTTCATAATTTGTATGGAAACACAAAAGACCCCGAATAGCAAACGCAATCCTGGGAAATAAAAATGGAGCTTGAGGAATCAGGCTCTCTAACTTCACACTATACTACTAAGCTACAGTAATCAAGACAGTATGGTACTGGCATAAAAACAGAAATATAGATCAATGGAACAGGATAGAAAGCCCACAGGTAAACCCACACATATATGGTCACCTTATCCTTGATAAAGGAGGCAATAATATACAATAGAGAAAAGACAGCCTCTTCAATAACTGTTGCTGGAAGAACTGGACAGCTACATGTAAAAGAATTAAATTAGAACACTTCCTAACACCATACACTAAAATAAACTCAAAATGGATTAAAAACCTAAATGTAAGGCCAGACACTATAAAACTCTTACAGGAAAGCATAGGAAGAACACTCTTTGACATAAATCACAGCAAGATCCTTTTGACTCGTCTTCTAGAGAAATGTAAATACAAACAAAAATAAACAGATGGGACCTAATGAAACTTCAAAGCTTTTGCACAGCATAGGAAACCATAAACAGGACAAAAAGACAACCCTCAGAATGGGAGAAAATATTTGCAAATGAAGCAAATGACAAAGGATTAATCTCCAAAATACACAAGCAGCTCACGCAGCTCAATATCAATAAAACAAACAACGCAATCCCAAAATGTGCAGAAAACCTAAATAGACATTTCTCCAAAGAATATATACTGATTGCCAACAAACACAAGAAAGGATGCTCAACATAGCTAATCATTAGAGAAATGCAAATGAAAACTACAATGAGGTATCACCTCACACCAGTCAGAATGGCCATCATCACAAAATCTACAAACAATAAATGCTGGAGAGGGTGTGGAGAAAAGGGAACCCTCTTGTACTGTTGGTGGGAATGTAAATTGATACAGCCTCTATGGAGATCAGTATGGAGGTTCCTTACAAAACTAAAAATGGAACTACCATATGACCCAGCAATCCCACTCCTGGGCATATACCCTGAGAAAACCATAATTCAAAAAGAGTCATGTACCACACTGTTCATTGCAGCTCTATTTACAATAGCCAGGACATGGAAGCAACCTAAGTGTCCACTGACAGATGAATGGATAAAGAAGATGTGGCACCTATATGCTATGGAATATTACTTAGTCTTAAAAAGAAATGAAATTGAGTTATTTGTAGTGAGGAGGATGGACCTAGAGTCTGTCATACAGAGTGAAGTAAGTCAGAAAGAGAAAACAAATACTGTATGTTAACACATATATATGGAATCTAAAAAAAAAGGGGGAGCTCTGAAGAACCTAGGGGCAGGACAGGAATAAAGACGCAGACATAGAGAATGGACTTGAAGACATGGGGAGGGGGAAGGGTAAGCTGGGACGAAGCGAGAGAGTAGCATTGACATATATACACTACTAAATATAAAATAGTTAGCTAGTGGGAAGCAGCTGCATCGCAAGGGGAGATCAGCTCCGTGCTTTGTGACCACATCTAGGGGTGGGATAGGGAGGGTGGAAGGGAGACGCAAGAGGGAGAGGATATGGGGATATATGTATAATATAGCTGATTCACTTTGTTATATAGCCGAAACTAACACACCATTGTAGAGCAATTATATTCCAATAAAGATTAAACAAAATACTCAACAGAATAAAAGGGGCATAAAACACAAAACTGTTCATAAAAAAGAAATATAGATAGATTTTAAACATATGAAAAGATGTTTGCCTTCATTTATAATAAAGGAAATGCAAATTCAAAAAAAATAATGGCTGAAATTCAAATCTGCAGAAGAAATTAGACATTCAGTTTCAAAAAGCCCCACAATACTCCACTAGGATAAATCCCCCAAAATCCACATTGAGACATTAAAATCAAGTTGTCAAAAGTTAAAGACAAAGAGGAATTTGAAGGCAGCAAGAGAAAATGACTCCTCACATATAAATGAACTCCCATGAGACTTTCAATGCATTTCCCAGCAGAAATCTTTAATGACAAAAGGAATTGAGATGTATTCAAAGTGATGAAAAAAATATTGCCACTCTAAATACCGTATTTGGCAAAACTAACCTTCAAAAATGAAATAAATATCTCCCCAGATAAACAAAACCTGAGGGAATTTATCACCACTAAGAACTGCCTTACAAGAAATGTTAAAGGAATTTCTTCCAGGTGGAATGAAACAATGTTAACCTGCAATACAAAAGCATATGAAAGTATAAAGCTCACAGGTAAAGGCAAATATATAAACAAACATAGAATACAGTAATACTATAATGATGGTGCAAACGTTACTTTTAATTCTAGTATAAAAGTTGAAATGAAAAATGACAAAAATAACTATAAAAATAGTGTATAATAAATCACTGTTTCTTCCACTGTTAATGGAAATCTGTTTCGATTACATGCAACACTGAGGTCTACATGATGCAGATACCATCTTCAATTATTCATTGATAATATTTGCCTGAAGTACAGAGAATAATAAAAATATTTGATAGGAATGTTGTAACAGTCAGAGGCTATGTATTGGTTCATAAGCAAAGCATGTTATTACCAACAGATTAAACTTGTCAACCAGATTCACTAGGTAGAAGAGTGATGGAAACTTTACCTAGTCTAGGCCATTCTTCCCCTTGTGGAAGATGTTGAAGTCAATTATACAATGCAAATCCTCCACTCTTCCCACTCTCTCAATTGGCTCACAGTGTCTCTTTCCCAGTTCATGGGGATAAATTTGATATATGCTTTCTTTGTCCCCAAATCTAAATGAACTAGGTTTGAACAACCTTTATTTGTTTCCAAGCCACTGGATATGGTATAGTTTGAAGATTCCTGAACCTTAAGTTCTGTTGAGTCTGGATTTGAATACTAAAGCCCCTAAATCAAAGGATGAAGTATCTTCTGAGATATTCTGTGTCAGATTCAATGGATGGAAGGGATAGTATCATTTTGAGCATAAAATCTTACAATGAAATTATTAATTTAAAATCTTGGATCTGAAAATGTTCTAGTAGATCATCTTTTTTAGAAGTGTGCTACTTTCCCACCGTATGCTATTTGAAACATGACACGCAATCTGTGTGTTTGAATTTTAGGTGAGAGATATTACACTGAACATTCTAGAACGTTTCCAAATTTCTTATTCTTCTATTTCTAGCTCCTGTGAGGTTTGAAAAGTGTATGTATAGATGTTGGAGTAGTACAACTGGGCTCATATTCTAGTTCACTTACTATTTGTGTTACCTTGGACAAAATGTTTAATCTCTCTTAGCATCATCCTCTGCGAGAGGATTATTAGCACCATCTTCTGCAAAATGAGGATTATGTAAGATAAGGCATGCACAGTATGTGGGACAAAATAGGCATTGAGTGGATGCTAGTGATTCCTACTTGCCTTCTCCTAAAATAAGTGTAATCCAAGAATACTTCTACTCCCATTACTTCTTCTAAGATCATAGCCAATTTCAGCAAAAAAGATGCATTCCACTAAGGAAAAAATTCCATTTGTCTTTATCATTGCTTCTGTTTCACTGATAAGAAAATGAGATATCATGTGAATTCAGTTCTCCCTATTATATGGTCATCTAAAAGCATTTGTGGACAATTTATTAGACATTGTAGATACCTACACAGTTAATCATCATCATCTTATGACTATTGATTTCCCTGGCTCTGTATAAAACTTCTTATATCTTCCAGTGTCTTCACTGGATTGCTCTTTTATGGAGAAGTAACATTTTGCCATGAGAAACATGTAAAATATTTAACTCCTTGCCATTTTTATTGTCAAAGATCAGAGTTTAATGAGATGGATTACTTCAGGGCCTGGAGCATATTTTTGCAGTGAGTGTGTAGCTGTCAAAATCTTTACAGTAACAGAAAATTATTGACTTTTCTCAGCTTAGGAATGACCACCAAACAAAAGGATGATTGAACCCATGGCAAGTGTTTCTTAAAACTCCTCATGACCTTGTCATTACCTCATTTTCAGGGAGAAAAAAAAATCCAAAATTAATTTCCTAAGGAGACAAGAGCTCTGCATTGCTTTTTATAAGGTGACATCAGGGACAGAGATATAGGGATAATGTTGGGAAACAATGAAAGATTATGTGAGAAACTTAGATTGGGATTGGCTTGGTGATGCTAGAAAAAGTATCAAGTATAGTTCAATAAATATTTGTTGAAGATATTTTTCACACAAGATTTTAACCAAGATACATTTTACAGAGAATATTACAATTAGAGAGGTTAATTCTACGACCCAGGAGTTTGTACTTTGTAGGCAAGCAAAAGAAGGAAGTAATTTAGTATACAGAAGCATGGGTAGACCAGATAGCTGATTTGGGAGTCTATTGGCTTGGGTTCTAGCTTCACCTCTGATTTAAGTCTCTCTAACATCTTTGCATTTTACCTCCACTAACTATCGACTGAGGACTGCTCAGAATCCAGGCATCTTCCCAGCCAATTCACACACACACACACACACACACACACTCTTAACCGTGTCACTGAACTATTCACCTGGCACTTTTGTCTTAGAACTTGGGTATAATTCTGGCCAAGTTCCAGGTCTAGAGACCTCCAGAAGGGGACAAAGAATTAAAGTTAAGATTCATTGGAAATGGTTCTATGATTGAATCCAGGGATGCTTTTCAGCCACTTATCGCTTTCATTCCTGAGGAATAGCTTCAAGTTTATAATGCAACAATTTCCCATTTCTTTCAACTTGAATGTGGCTGTGGCCTCTGGGCCTTTTGCTAAGTTTAAAAATAATGGGGTTCTATGTGGCCAATATGAGGAATAGGCACACTTGACTTGAAGAGCCAATTTTTGGTAGTTAGTGATCCTGTTTTTGGCTTTTTTTTGAGAGTTTGAAAAATATTGTATAATTTTCATGGAATCAAAGAATAAGAGGCATTCAGGCTCTATAAAAAATGGAAACAAACATTCCTAAGGCAATATTTCTGCTTTTATGTTACTCAAAATTCTGAGGCATAGCTATAAACCTACTTTTGGAAGTGAGATCATGAAGTCAACAGTATGTGATTAACAGTTGGTTGATTTGCTTTCATAGCAATTACAGAATTATTAGATAGACATTAGTTTACAAATTGCTTGATTATATACCATATTTTTGAGTGAGGAGGATTAGTTATAAAAGCAAATTCTTTGAGGGTTTTTGCTTGAAATATTAATTTATAGAATATAGTATATTTTTCTACTTGTAATATTTACTTATCCAGCTGATTTGTCAGTAAATTTAAACATGATCTACTGCAGAGAAGTTCTCTCTACTAAGAGAGAGAGAAAATGAGAAAAATGTCTTCTACTATGAGAAAAATATCTTGCAAATTATGGCATGCTGTTGAGATTTTTTTTCCCCTTGGGGCATGACGTGGTTTATTACAATAAAGCATGTATGATAGATTTTAGGATGACACTTTATTTTCTAGAGTGGAGCTTTTTTTGCATCAGCAGGCAGACTCTCAACCACTGTGTCACCAAGGAAGTCCTAGAGTGGAGGTTTTTAAAATTATTTTGAGGGCTTCCCTGGTGGTGCAGTGGTTCAGAATCTGCCTGCCAAGGCAGGGGACATGGGTTCCAGCCCTGGTCTGGGAAGATCCCACATGCCGCGGAGCAACTGGACCCATGAGCCACAACTACTGAGCCTGCGCGTCTGGAGCCTGTGCTCCGCAATAAGAGAGGCCGTGATAGTGAGAGGCCCGCACACCGCGATGAAGAGTGGCCCCCTGCTCTCTGCAACTGGAGAAAGCCCTCGCACAGAAACCTGGGAAGATCATGCCGCGGAGCAACTGGACCCATGAGCCACAACTACTGAGCCTGCGCGTCTGGAGCCTGTGCTCCGCAATAAGAGAGGCCGTGATAGTGAGAGGCCCGCACACCGCGATGAAGAGTGGCCCCCTGCTCTCTGCAACTGGAGAAAGCCCTCGCACAGAAACGAAGACCTAACGCAGCCAAAAATAAATACATAAATAAATAAAAATATATTTTGAGTATTAGGTTGTCTGTAGTTATAAATGTAATATTTCAATAGGTTTTTTTCTCCAAGGAATGCAAAGTTTTTATAATGTGAATAAATTGACTTACCCACACTATAGCAAGTGACGTAGAAAAAGAAGATATAATCAGCTTTTATTTCTGGTTGCTTAAACTAGCCATGATATGTAAGGGGAAAAATGAACTGCTAATATTTATATGTTTGCTTCAATCCAATGATATAGAAGAACTTGACACACTCTTCAAATGAAAGTCCATTTTCTCATTCTTATTTGGGACAATGGACTGTGTGGTCCTGGTTATTTTAGAATTATCTACAGCCACAGCAAAAGGTACAGTAAGTGGATATGTTAGGAGAATGAAATTAGAAAGGCATTTCAGATTGGCAGAATGTAATTACTTACTTGAAATTTACCCAGGACATTTGCTGTTGACACATTCAGTTGGTGCAAAGGATCTTTAATTACCCAAAGCAACTAGTTTGTGGTTTCACATCTCAGTGGAAAGAAAGCAATTCCTGGAGCAAAGCATTGTAAACACCATGCAGTTCTGAAGCATTCCTTCTGATCAAAGGAAACCAGGGTTACTTCTTATTAGAGAGGTCCACTGCTAGCTTGCTCAGTTATTTCTTAGGACAGGAGTCCCCAGATATTTTGTGAAGAGGAGCTAATTTTCCTTTCTTGGAGGCAGTGTGTAATAAAGTAAAGACAGTGGGCTTTGAAACAAGACTGAGACTGTGGAAATCCTAGCTCAACCACTTACCAACTCTTTGACCTTGGGTAGGTTATTTAATTTCCCCATATATAGTGCCTCAAAAGGGAAATGATACCTATGTCAGAGAGTAATTAGTTGGGGTCAAATAAGCTAACATCTGTAAAATCTAGTACAGTGCATATCACATAATCAGAACTCAACAAATGTCAGTTTCTGTCTGCAAAGCATGGTGGTTTGTGAAGGCTATATTCTGAAAGAAATATATCCATGTGAATCAAGATTGGGGCATTGCTGATGACTGTGCTTCCCACTGCTTGAGTTCAACAGGAAACCATGGAGATGAATTTGGACCCTGATGTGTTGCCCCAGGCATCATAGTAGAGGGGAAATAATAGTCCCTGTTCTGTTCCTACTTAGCTGCCTGGCTTTGGGTAAATCACTTAACCCAATAATTAGTTGCTTCATCAAGTAATCCCAGCTAATGATATCTTTCAGCTAATGATATCTTTCCTGCTTACCTCCCATGGGTGTGTGGAACAAACAGGTGTGTGAAATTTTTTTTCTATATTAGTGAGTGCAATCCAACCATGAAGACTACCTTTCTAGTCCCAGAAAAGAGGGGATGAATTCATTCCTTTATATAAATAAATATACACATATTGATGGATGAGCCAGTTATTGTGCTAGGAACTGGCAAATAAAACAGATTTGATATGTTTCATAGTATTATGGAGCTTAGAGTCATCTTTCTAAACTTTTCTGAGACTAGCACAGAGTAGATATTCATTAATTATTTTTTCCAAATTGGATTGAATTAAAATATGTCTGATAAGGCTCTGAGCTCTCCTGACTGGAACATTTGTCTTAGGCATTTTCTGAAACAATTTGTGACTCATCAAGCATTTCAGGTAAATTACATATTCAGGTGTGACTATTCGTTAATGGGTTTTGGATCTCAGTGAAATCCATTTTTTTTTTCTCTTTTTCCCATCTTTTTTTTTTTTTTTTTTTTTTTTTTTTTTTTTTTTTTTAAATCTCTTTTTTTTTTTTTTTTTTCCCCTTTTTTTTTTTTTTTTTTTTTTTTTACTTTAGATATCTTTGGGTTTGTTTGTTTGCTTGCAGGATTAGCCCTACTCTCATTTTGTTTTTAGTGTTTGGCTTATCTTTATACTCATATATTTATTAAACTGTTTTCTGTAAATATAATTTGTTCTTATTTAGAAATAGTAATAAAATCAGAGCACACTAACGTAAGAGTTTTCTTACCAAAATCAGGATCTAAAGTGTATGATGTGTCCACGTTGGCTGGGCCACAGAGTGTGTGAACTCAGAGCCATTTAACTGATGACTAGACCATCTAGTATTTCACTGTATAAGGAAAGCAGCAGATAACTTTTTGTTACAATGGAACTACTGCTATTATCATTAATCTACAATATCCATTTCAAAGAAGTATTCATAAGCAAACCTGATATAACTACTTTGTCCTTTGCAGGAGTGCGCCTTTTAAACCAGAGGGATGGCTCTGATTCTCAGATTAAAGAGATCTGGAGTAGGTATTCCAGCAAAAGTTAAAGAATAGGGAGAAACATTGTCCTCTTAGCTATGCTACCTCCCATGCTGCATGATGTGGCCAGTTGGTTGTGCAATAACAGCAATGAATGCCAAACTTCCCCTGCTGTTCCTGGAGCCCAGTCACTTAGATCAATTACAGAAGCACTTGGATCACATGCATGGACTGACCAGAGCCAAGGACACCATTTTGAGTGACAACTTGCCTGTTCTGCAGGAACGATAAAACTTGTCCATAGAAAGCCCTGTGGAGGTCACTGGGGTCAGGGATAGGAAAGATCTTCAGTGTAACTTGAGAGCATCAGGCTTGAGCAGCCCTTTCTGAGTTGCACTAGGGAAGTTGGACTCTGTATTTCTGCAACAGCAATGGCAGAAATTGGGCAGTGGTTGGAGAGACTGATGGGTTGCGAAGTCCACCTCAGCTGGAACTCTATTTCACCTGACATAAACAGCATCACCACAGTGACAGGTATCTTTTTAGTTAAGAGTAAGAAATCTCCTTTTAAATTGACAGCTAATTAGAATTAGTACCATTGCTTTCAGAAAACAAGCAAACAAACAAAAAGGAAAAGATATCCTCAGTAGTCTGGAGGGTACAAGACAAGAAATGCGCTAAAGTCAGGACCTATTTTCATAACAGCTGTACAACAGTTAGGAAACAGGCCTTTGCTGTTGCACAGAGAAACTTCTACACCCCATGATGTATGAAAAGTGTACTAGAACAGCTTATGCTATATATCAATCTGGCATGTTCATTCATTAAAAAATTATTATTACACACTGGGAACAATTTAGGACACATGCATGTAGGTTAGAATTGACTTTTTAATAAAACTGTGATGGCAGCAGGCACATACCTCTAGGTGGAAAGTCCTTTTTGAATGAGGACATCTTCAGCCCCAGGTGCAAACATCACTAGCTGCTATAAATTCTGACAAAATGATTCCTTCTAAGTGGAAAGGTACTTTTTTACAGTTTATCTACATTCAAAAATGTTAAATGTTGACAATGAAGAAAAATGTTTTATATTCCCAAAAGGATGATATCGGTATCGTTTCAACTTTATAATTCAGGAGTCAGATACAAATGTATGTTCACTGCTAACTTTCCTTTGAATCCTAGCTGTGTGGACATAGATTCTATTCAGGTTATGATTGTGTACTTAAGCAATGATGGTGTATTGTGATTCCAATCCTTCCACTGTGTTGAGTGTTATAGTCCAGAGAGAATCCATCAATAGCTTCTTCGTTTTTCCTTCATTTCTTTCCCTCTGCTTATTCAGTTATCTACTGCTCACAAAGGAAAGCAGATTATTAAGGACACTTTTATTTTTCTGGAAACTGTGTATAGGAGCTTTAGAAAATTACAAATTGATGATTTATTGGTGTCTACGTTTAAGTAAAGTTACATGATGAGATTTTTATCTCTATTGTTTTTGTACCCAGCCCCTCAAGGTATCTGAGACATTTCTTGCTTACTAAAAATTCCTAAAAATATTGAAACAAAAGAAAAACAAAAATCCAGACAACTTCATCAGTTCTGCAGATTTTGAGTCCACAGTTTTCATATGATTACATTGCCAATTAAGTAATTGTTTTTTAGAAACTTTCATTTTTACAATTCTAATTTGCTTCTTAATTCTATCATAAACACCGAAAAGATGCTGTTCCTCTGATATGGATACCAAAGGGATAGAAATAGGCAAACTGCAACAAAATGATATTTTTCTGTTTTGTCTTCTCTCACCCTATAGAAATGTTAAGCCTTCTGCCCACCCTCTAGATTTTGCCCAACAAGAATTCAGATTCCTCAGGGATTGCCTCATGTTCTCCCTCTAGATCAATTATTTTCAAATCTAAGGTAAAACTTGGGGGCTGTCTTAAAGATTCAGATTTCCAGGACCCCAATGCAGATTTACCAAGTCTCTGAGACTGTGGCCAGGAATTTTACTTTTCAAAGCTCCTAGGAAATTTTGATGATGAAGTTCATCCCTAGAATGGCAATTGCCCTGGATACCTCACTACCCATGTTGACCATTTTCCATGAGCATGAACTTGGCTGCTGCAGGACGCCTGCTATTTATTCTTTTTCCCTGGCCCCCTCAACAGTACTGCAGTGACTTCTGTCTTCCCCATGTGCCATGTCCTGCATGCATCCTTTTCATTCCACTGTTGGACTGGTCTCCCACAACAGAGGCCCTCCGTGGATGCCAGCAGCTGCTTCAAGGTTAACCCCTCCCATTCCTTTACACTATTCCTGTGTGCACTTGATAACGTGCTGAAATTCTGGTGATCGGTTTCCTGTCTATATTTTCACATCTATTTTTTCTTCTTCTGGTCACAGTCTCTGGTAGAAAAGAGTGGAAAGAAGGGAAAAAATTTAATAGGACACACCTGAAGCTTTTTCCTCCTTCTAGCACTGAGTTTTCTTGTTTACCTCCAGAGATTTGGGGTGGATAAATTAAAACAAGGTGCTCTTTCTATGTGTATCTAGCCACATGCCAGGTCACAATACTTAAAGAAGGGAGTTTGGGTGAAATTTCAGCCTCTACTCTTCTCACTGGGCAGATGTTTGTGAGCATTGCACCACTAGCACAGCCAAAGTGGAGGTCCAGACTTCCTATTTCTTTCCCAGGAGGCTACTCCGTTCCTGGTACAAAACCAGCCATACATGATGTACCTCTCGGATGCTCCAGACCATGATGAGGGTATCTGAATGCTGAGTGACACTGCTGGGACTTCTATTGGGACCGCTGCTGGGAAGAAATAATGTGTTTCAGAGTCTGTCTACTAAATATAATTCATATCTATAGTTATATAAGCATAGAATTTACAAGAATATTTAAAGTGTTTGCATGTTTGCATTTAGACACTTTCCAGTTGATCCCCCCTATTTATTTTACACAGAGGTAAATGCCCATGAAGAACTCCTCTTTTACTTTTATTACTTTGATTATATTTCAATTTTTTTTTTTTTTTTTTTGCGGTACGCGGTCCTCTTACTGTTGTGGCCTCTCCCGTTGCAGAGCACAGGCTCCAGGCGCGCAGGCTCAGCAACCATGGCTCACGGGCCCAGCCACTCCGCGGCATGTGGGATCCTCCCCGATCGGGGCACAAACCCGTGTCCCCTGCATCGGCAGGCGGACTCTCAACCACTGTGCCACCAGGGAAGCCCTCTTGTTATTTGATAGTTCTATTTACCCTGAAATTCTCTATGTCTATAGAGTTCTTGAGTGTGACAACATGGCATCTTAATATTTTGCCCATCCCTCTAACATTTTAGTGTAGCACTAGTAAAGTTCATAAATTATTAAATATTTAGTACCTACTTAGTGCAAATTACTGAGCTAAGCATATATATGTGTGTGTGTGTACATATGTACACACATAATTTTTTCTTATTATTTTTATAACTCTGGAAGTTCTAGATTATCCGCATTTTCCAAATGTGGAAAATGAGTCTCAGAGAAGTTAAAGAAATTTTGCCAGTCAGCAAAATGGAAAAAAAATGTACTCTGGACTGGTTCCTTTTCCTCCTAAATCTTCAGGACTTTTGACAAGAGGATTCCTATGTTCTTCGGCCACAAGTGCTAGGCCAAGCGATTTTCTTGATGGAAATTTTACAGTAGCAGTAGTTTTCTTTGTGAGTCACTTTAATCTCTTTATTAGATATTAATAAGACAGTGCCACCGCCACAAAACACTCTCGAGCTCTGTATAAAAGTAAAGCACAGTCACCATCTACACTGAATGAAGGTCTCTCAGCTCTGTCTGCCCTTGCTGTGGCTTTGTCAGCAGCAAGACTCTTTGTAGAATGATGTGGCAAAGGATGGCTTTTCAGACATTTCTGAAACCTGCTTAGAATATCTGTTAGTACAAAAGCCCTGGGAAAGTTTTGGTTTAATTTCCCATGTTAAAAAAAAAAAAAAAAGAGGACATGCCTTCAGGAGGGCTACTGTATAATTAGAGCCAGATAAGAATTTCATTCATGCATTGAATAAATATTTATTAAGGGTCTACTACATGTCAGGCCCTCTGTTAGATGTTGAAAACAGAGGGCCTCATACCTGGTCCCTATTCTCTCATAGCTTAATACCTAGAGGGAGAAATGGGTAGGAAACTGTCATCATACCTACAAGGTGAGAGAAAATGAGGTGGGGAGAGAGGAAGGAGGCTGTGAGAACAGGAGTCATGGGATAAGCAAGGGGAAGTATATCCAGAGAGCCTGAAGCCAATGGGCAAAGACTCCAAAGGAAAAAAAGAAAGAGGGGGGCTTCCCTGGTGGCGCAGTGGTTGAGAGTCCACCTGCCGATGCTAAGGGACACGGGTTCATGCCCCGGTCCGGGAAGATCGCACATGCCGCGGAGCGGCTGGGCCCGTGAGCCATGGCCGCTGAGCCCGTGCTCCGCAACGGGAGAGGCCACAACAGTGAGAGGTCCGTGTACCACAAAAAAAAAAAAAAAAAAAAGAAAGAAAGAAAGAAAGAGGGATTGAAAGTTGTGGATATGGCTGAAATCTAGTGTGCAAATGACAATGTGGCAGGGCTTCTTCGCTTCTCTGTCTGATGTGGCCCGCGGGGAGAAGGAACATTTTCTCATTTGTAAATGAGAACCATTTTCCAGAGATTTCCTGTAATTATCCACCAGTTTTGGGACCTGCCGTGGTGCATGATTCAAACAAGCTGCTTAAGCGTTGGTGCTTTAAGTGCTTTCTCTGTCTCTCCCTAACAACAAGACAACTGCATGGGAGCATCTTGTAATGGAAAATAAGTTGAGCCATTTTTGGTCATTTGATGTCAAGTAGGTTATGCATGGAACCTGGAGAAGTTAACTCTTCTTTTCATGGACACCCAGACAGAGCTCTCACTGCTTCCAGTTCTCTGTTAATATTCTTCTCCAGCAATGAGAAACCATTCAGCCCCTTGCTTCATCATGAGGTGGGAGTTGCTCTTGGCTTTCTGAGGAAATGTCCAATCACTGCCAGGTCAGAATCCTATAGTAGCTATCAGTGGAACTCTAGCACTACTAGGGTAATGCGGTATTTGCCAGATTTCGTTTTACTGCTAGTGAGTCAATCATGGCTAGAAAAACATCCAATTTACTTAGCTAAATAGCTCACTCCATTAGCACCATTCATGTCTATCTCCAGGGTAGATGGAGGCAGCTGGCTTTCCTTTCTTTTTTTCTCTTCTGTTTTTTTCTTTTCTTTTCCTTAGGATTTCTCCATGATTTCTTAGTATGGAAATACTTTGAATAATAATAGATACCGAACAGGAATGTTTATCCTCTGACTTAAGTTCAGTTTAGAAAAAACAATCAGCCTAGCTCAAAACCATTTTTATTGGTAAAATGATCATTCTGCAATCCCCAGAATCTTATAGTCTTGAATTCCAAACCTGAATTGGAAATGTAGCAGGATGCCTTTTAAAATCCCAGAGCAAAGACAGAATGGGAAAGATCCGATTACAGTCTCTTTTCTCTCAAAGTATAAAGTGATGTATTTTGAAAGAAAGCAATACTTGGGGTAATAAATATTTTTATTCATAGAAGTGTTGCCTATACAGTCTCAACTTAGTTTTTAGTTGGGCTTTGATGGGGGAAGAGACTTTCAGACTTTAACATAGTGTGAATTTGATACAAAGGGTTTTCAAAGTTTTAACATTTGAATTCAATAGTGTCTCAATAAATGATCTATCTATCATCACTATCTAACTCTTAAACTTTTAAACATAATCTTCAGGATATTTGTGCTGTTTGCCCCCAAAGACCCATTCTCCAGGGTGCTTTGCCCTGTGTGCTGGGAGGCTGACCTGTCCAGACTGCATGGCCAGACTCCCTTGCCCTCTGGCTTTTCAGATTTTACTGGCCCAAAGGAGAGACTGGAGCAGAAAAGAGGGCAAGAGCGAGGGATGTCAGTGACTGTCCTGTAGTTACCTTCATCCCCTTCCTGAGGCCATACCTGCTGTCCAATGTGATACAGACTCAAGGCTTTGTCTTCTTGCCCCTTTGGGACGAGGGTTAATAGTGTTCTGGGTCTTATCTTTCTTTTAAATTATTTTTCCCTGCCCACACTCTGGGAAATAGTCTCTCCATTTGGCTCTCCTCAGACTCAGCTTGAGTGTGTGTATACCACACTCCAGTCCAGTTTTGCATTTTTGAGTTGGATTGAGACACAGATTCTATGTTCATACTTTTTCTATAGGACATTTTATGCCAAACTGCCTATGATAACTAAAGTGAGAAAAAGAATGACCTATAACTTAAATTTTAAAAATACTGAAACTGTCTCATTAAACCTCTCCTTATAACTCTCCCATGTGCCACATAGTAAATAAAGTCTATAATCAGACTCTCTTGTGTTACACGTGTGGGAGTCTGGCTTAGAGCTATTTTAAAGTTGCAGAATATTCTTGAGAGCGAAAGGGACAAAGCAAAGCCTGAGGCCACGCTGGGACTCTGGTTTGTGTGTATTGTGTGTATGCGTTGGGAGAGAAGGGGTCAGAATATGAGGAGATATAGAGGTGGAGGAAGGAGCTTCAGACTTTGCATTCATTAGAGACAAAATTGTCTAGCCTCCTAACTCAGTCACACACTGAATCTGAATATGGTGGCTTTTCCATTGAGGCCGCAAGACATAGGACGGAAGACAAGAGAGAGGTGAAATAATATGCAGTCTGCTTAGGAAACCCCTGTAGTTTGGCATCATCTAGAATTATCCTCCCTGTGGTTTCAATCTTTCTGAAATTGAGCAACATTAATGCAGTCTTTCTTCGATTTGGGGGAAAACAAACCTAGCTGAGATATATTTTATAGAGAGTAGGGGTCCTCAACCCCTGGGCCGCACAGCAGGAGGTGAACGGTGGCGAGGGAGCAAAGTTTCACCTGCTGCTGCGCATCGCTCCCCATCGCTCACAGGACCGCCTGACCATCCCCCCACCCTACCCCCACCCGTCCATGGAAAAATTGTCTTCCACGAAACTGGTCCCTGGTTCCCAAAATGTTGGGGACTGCTGATATATAGAATGTGGAATGCATGAGAGCCCAATGGACATGGTTTCAAGTAACCACTAAATTGTATGAAAAGTTGCTTCCTCCACCCCAAAGAAAACAAAGTCATCCCAAATACTAACATTAAAGAAACCCAAACAACAAAAACAACTTTCATTGGAGCCAAGTTAAATTCGCTCTTCACAAATATTCCCACAGAATAAACAGAACATTTTCTTAAGCCCTGGCCAGTTAAACAAATCCAGCTTTAAAGAAAGAGGGTGTTAAATGTTTTTCCTCTGACAGTGTTGTCCAAAACTGTAGTGTGGGTGGAATATTTTTGGAATGCTTCTGAGATTTTTTTTTCGTTCATCCCATTTCACCCCCCAATTTTGTTTCCTTTGGTACTTTAAAATCAAATCTAACTCATCTTTCACATCATGAAGGATGATAGGGTCCTAGATAATTCTGGGATCATACATTTGGGGCTTAAGTGCTTTAGTCAAACAAGGATGTTGAAACAAAACATTTTATTCTTTATCATTTTTATCGGTATGGAAGCTTAGTTCTCATGAAGACAGACATCTTCCCTGTTCATAGTCCAAATCTTTCTGCTTATTCTCAGAAGAGATAATGAGGTCAAGTTAGCACAAACTTAGCCTAAACTGCTCTGCTTTATGCTTCGATATAAAGAGAAAAATGAGCTTTGTGATTTTGGGCCTCATAGTTGCTAGGGCACCACAAGGATGCTATTTTGAAAACCACTTATAAGATATTAGGTAGATGGTAATAGGTTCACTGCTAATAACCATAATACAAATGCAAGTGGAAGGCTGGAGAGCCTGTTCTCTAAGTGCTAGGCCATGGTGTCAATTTGCTTGGGTTAAAATCTTAACCCAAACAAAGCTCTGTGCCTTTGGATGAGCTATTGTAACCTCCCTTTGCTTAAGTTTCTTTCATCCATAAAATCGGAATAAAGGTAGTATCTGTTATCAGGCTGTGGTGAATATTACATGAGTTAATATTTCCAAATACTTATTGCTTGCATGTAATAAGTGTTATAAAGTATTGGCTCTTATTTTTAATAGATCAGAAAGACGGGCTCTTTTTCCCCATTGTAGACTTATTCATTTTCCTTCTTCTTTTAACCATCACCTCCAAGAGAACAAGGGCTTGTCACAGTTTATACTTACTGAGGGTCAATCACTGTATGAACCACTTTACTTTCACTAGCTCATTTAATCCTTTTAGTGAACTTAGGAGGTAGATGGGCAATGGAAACCAGGTCTTAACTGTTGCAGTTTGGTGACTCCATTAGACTATTCCAGAGAAGTTTGTTGAGTGTATTTTCATAAGTAGTGCAGCCATCAAATAGACTGGTTAGGATTATCTTATTTGCATTATTAAGTTAAAACCCTACAAGGGATTTGTTATTACTTAATAAACATCCTCTTCACTTTCACCTTGAAAGACCTAGCAAAGTTTGAGGTCTGGAGCAGGAACTCAGGAGTCTCATTAAAGATTAGAATTTTCTACTCACCACTGTAATGTTACCATTTTTTTCTTCTGCAAAATGATAACTAGAAATTTTCATTCAATTAAAAAAATTGAGTTCATTTCAGCTATTGTCATCACCCTATCATTTGAAACCTTATTTCTCCCAACTCTTCTTTCTGCTGGCTACAAAACAGCCTCATTATAACTTGGACTGCTGTGTTGATACACTCTGAGGATTGGAGAATGTTCTGGGGAATCTGAATTTTTAGAAAGTAAGACTAGTATCTATCAGTATTCACTGAGAACCCACAATTTGTGAGGAACTCCAGCAGGTACCCAGAGTTAGAGGATGATCGAATACTAAATTTTTCAATGTGTACGCTCCTTCTCACCCTCTGTCACATTCATTAAACTTTAGCGATTTTGATTTTTAATGACTATTTCTAATGCATTCATGACACCTTGAAGACTTGGTAGCTTATTAAAAAAAATAAGACATGAACCCTTATATAGACTACTGCCTCAAAATATTTTAATATGCACTAGTCATCTCCTCAAGCTGTCAGTTCCTCATTCTTTTTTTTTTTTTTTTTTTTTAGTTTATGCATTGATTTACTAGAAAAGAAAACATCTACATTAGTATGGCATATTCCAATGTGATGAAAATAAATATGTAAATGTATCATGCTTAAACGTAATTTCTTAACATTCTTTCATACAGAGATCAAATTCAAATCTACTGGAAAAATTCTCATTTTGATTAATTTGTGGCAATATCAACCTCTAGATAAACACTGGGTGCTCTCTCTTAGCAATTTTATTTTAAGCCTTCAGAATTTGCTTTTATGGTACCTATTATTTCCAGATGACAGGACATGGTGCTGAAAAGTACGGGAAAATATGGTTAGACTAATGGGTTTCCTGCTGACTAAATCATTCTGAATCATTTAATGCAGCTTATATATTATCTCGTTGTTGATTAAAGCAGAGGCAAATTACAGTATTGGAATCTCTTTAAGAGAAATTATCTGATGAACTGGTTCTCAAGGAGGTGGGGAAATGTGATATGGCTGTGTGCTTGAGGTACATCATTTTCAAGCAATGTCTTTCTGCAGTAGGAGCAGTGAATTTGTATTCCCGAAGGAGATGTCACTCTGCTCATGGCACATGTATGTCAAGATGCTATCTAAGCTGAAGATTGTTTTTCAACTTTCTTAATTTATAACCTCCAAAGCCCCTTTGTCAATGAAACTTAGAAACCTGAATATCTTGGATGGTTTTCTGCATACAGGAAATTAAAAATGGCTTCTTATAAAAGAAGGATATCAGAGGAGAACAAGAAAAAAAGGAAGGAAATGTGTCAAAGTTGATTAATTATTAGAGTTAAAAATATACCCATTATAAACAGTAGTGGAGAGTGATTTAAAAATGCATTTTAAATGACGACAGCTTTCTGATTTGGATGTCATTTGCTCAATACAGAGACCCTAATGTTGATTGATGGTCTTATAGGTGTCTTCCTTGGGGTCTGGCAGACAAAACTGATGTCAATGCATTAAATCAAATGCTTCCACAGTTTTTAGTTCTATTATAACACTCAAAGCATCATTCTCAATGATCTGAAAGACTCATATCCCAAGGCTGTGACAAATGAAACCCACTTATCTCATCCAGATTATATGACTATCTTCCAAACCTTTTCTTAATATCTTGTCTATCAAAGCTATACCATGACAATTTCAGACATTCCTCTTTCTGTTTTCTATATATTGATATTTTCCCTCACATATTTTGGCACTTGATTCATCTTCCTCAAATTGTCATCAGCTTAGCATTGGCAATTTTTGTGATGCCTCATGCATTTAACAATAAAGATAAAACCTAAACTTATGCTCTACTCTGCTGTGGTTGCATGGTTGATCTTAAGGCAAAATTCAGAAAAGACATTTGGAAAAAACTGGTTAAGCATACGGATAAGGACTAAAGAATACAAGCTTTAAAGATAGACTGTATATAACTCACTTCCAAAATAATTCTTGGCCAAAGAACCAATTTGAAGTTTGAGAGAACTGTTTTTTTTAAAGATAAAACAAGGACATGACAAGAAAAAAAATATCCAGTAAAGAATTGCTGTTTCCAGTTTTAATCCTCCTGAAATCAGTTCAATCCAGGCTAAATGTAGACATAATTTGATTTTTTGGTGTGAAGGGTAGATTCTTGCATTTCTTGAACAGTAATACAATATGGATTGGCATTGCAAGAAGTTAAATTTGAGGACTAGTCCTGTAATATTCTACATCTGAATATCCTGAGTCAACACAATTTTCATAAATGCAATACTTACTTGTGTAGTTTTATTTGCTTCACAGGCTTCAGATCCTTGGAAAGGAAAAATAATGTCTTATTCTTCTGTACAACTCAGTTAGTAGCAGAGCACCTGGCATATGGGAGATGTCTGATAAATATCTGACAAATTTATCTGTATAGGAGGCAGGTCATGATACAGATATCCTGCCTCAGTATCAACCAATAGCTTCTTTATTTGGTTATTCATTCATTTGTTCATTGAATACATACTAAGTGACTACTGTGAAAATCTGTCTAAAATATATTTGAGTGACTAAATATGTATCTTAGGCTAATAATGTACAATGAGGCACAGTTTTTAATGGATGATGGGAAAAGATTTTACTATGAGTTAGACCATTAGAATTCAAGGCATTCTGTTTGGGAGGCACATAGATGGACATGATTTTCTTTAATGCTTAAGTGTCCTTGTTAAAATTAAACTATAACTATTAACCAGAGCAATCTACTACCTGTGAATCAAATCTGGCCTGCTGCTCATGTTTATAAATAAAGTTTTACTGGAACACAGTCATGTTCATTATTTTACCTATTGTCAATATCTGCTTTTATGAGGCAGAGGTGTATCCTTGAGGCAGAGACCCATTGACTTGCAAAGCCTAAGATATCCAGCTTTTTACAAAAAAATTTTCCTGACACTTAAGCTAGAATATACTTAATAGTGAACTTTGTAAATCTGTTATCTAAATTTTAGCATATATACTTAGGATCTAGGATAACTTGAACAATTCATTTAACCTCTCTGAGCCTCTATGTCCTCATCTGAAAAATGAGAATTGTTAGAACTTGCTTATCTATTGTAAGTAAAATGCTGGGGAAATTGTAGCCCTCTGATCTCATTCTCATTCTAATGGCTTTGTGGAGTTAGACGTCTAATGAGTAACCTTGAATAATAGAGTTTAATAGAATTAGTACATCTGACCAAATAGCAAACAACATTTTAGATTAAGCAGAAAATTGTCTAAAGGTCTTTATAGGTTTGTCCTTGAATTTGAACATTAATTTACAAATATTCCATAAACATGAAAACTTTCATAGTAGAAACTCTCCCTTTTGCCAGCATCATTATAGTGGCATTAATACTAAAATCATTACTACCATTTGGGGCTTTGGGAAACACAAAGCATGATGCTGAGTGCTTCACAAATATTATGGCGTTTAATCCTGAGGATGACCCTATGAGGTGGATAGGGGTTTTTATTTGATTGCAGATAAAGACCCTCAAGCTTAGGGAAAAAATGAATGCTTTGTTCAAAATGACTCAACAAGGAACTGGGGAAACAGGAATTTGAAAGCAGATGTAGCCTGAAAGATGAGCTTTTAGCCAACACCCTCTGATGTCTCCTGATGTTGTCCCTGGAGACTTTCTTGCCTCTCCTTTATTGGCATCTTCACTCTTGTCACTGCATTTTACCTTTAGACTTCAGGACAAGATCAGGGCACAGTCTGAGAAATATATAATCTTACAGGTTTCACCAGAAAGGAAAAAAGGAATTCCATATTTCCATAGAATTCATGTTAAACAAAGATTAGTTTCACAGCACACCCTGTAAACCCTTTATTATTTAACTGATAATTAAAATGAAATGCAGTGAAATACTGTGGTAATGCACTTAGTGATAACCAAAATTCAGAAATTATACAACTGAATATTGACTCTTAGAATCCCTAAACTTCTAGCCAGGTAACTGCAAAGCTTTATCTGGTCATTTCATTAACCTTGCTATAACATGGCTCTGCATTTTATATGTTTAAATTTCCATCCCTATTTATAGAGTTTTGGTGGAGTTTTGCTCTGCTATGTAAAGCAACACCCCTTCCATTTGACTAGTATGCAGTCCCATTAGTCAAACTGCTCAGACAAGTATGTGAGACCCAAACTATAGCACAGCTCAACAAGTTGGCTTAGGAAGGCATGGAGATTTTGGTGATAGATATATATTATTGCATTTAAAGTATTATGGTGGCATAGTGGGTGGAACTGTTGGATTCTCTACAGGCTGCTCCCTAATGAGAAGGTGGGGAGGTAATATTTCCTATTTCCTCACTTGTCTCAAGTTTTCCCTTCTGTGGAAACTTCTGCCAACTGATATTAACATCTCTAGGGTTCAGATAGCTTTTTCCTAAAGGAATATGAATATAATAGGAGGTTTTAAATATTTCTAGATAAGAACTTGTATGGACTGAATTGTGTCACTTCAAATTCATATGTTGAATTCCTAACCCCCAAAGTGACAATATTTGGAGATAAGGCCTATAAGGAGGTAATTAACAGTAAGTGAGTGAAATTTTAAAGGAGGGGGCTTAATCTAATGGCAATGGTGTCCTTATAAGAAGAGGAAGAGAAACCAGAGTTCTGTCTGTGCACCACAGAGGAAAGGCCATGTGAGGATAATACAAGAAGATGACTCTCTCCAAGCCAAGAAGAGAACTCTCACCAGAAACCAAATATGGCTGCACCTTGAGCTGAGATTTCTAGCCTCCAGAACTGTGAGAAAATAGATTTTTATAGTTTAACCTACCCAATCTATTGTTATGGCAGCCTAAGCTGACTAATATTGTACCTATTGTAAACAGGAAGCTAAGTTCTGACAGTTCCTTTTCCAATATCATTTAAATTAGAGCTTTTTCAATGCAGGACATTTTGATTGCCATATAGGAGATTATTGTTGAAGGATTCCTTTCTCATAAAAGAAATATTCTAAGTCTTCGTAGAAGCAACATATGAAAGAACTTTTCTTTGCTCTACTGTTATATATGGTGTTAAGTTTGACCCTTTGAAAGGTTCCCTGATATCTGATTTCTCGATATATGTATGTTTCATTTCTAAAGACCTGAATATCCAAATACATACCACATGCATAACATTCCATAATTCTGCTTCTTAGTGGAAAATAACACTGCATTAGACATGTTAAAATTTCTTTTTCTTCTTTTTGGTTAATATTAAATTGTTAAAAAAAATCTATTGCTAGGAGAGGCACCAGGGCAATATTTAAGAACCATTTTAACTTGGGAATCACTGTTACACAATCTTTACTTACTGTTCCTTTTCCTAACTGACATCATCCAGTAGTTCTCTCAAGTTTTTTACTATTTTAATAAATTTATCATATCTATTTTGGATTTTCTTAGTAGAAAACCCAAAATAGATATGTTAGAATGGAGCAGTTGAAACAGTCAGCTATTTTTATCATTGCTATTTCTTTTGAAAGATTGAGCTAATATTTTAGGAACCAGACAGAATAGCCTTAGCAACCGAAACAGGGCTGGACTCAATGGTAACTCAGTGGTGAATGTGGTCAGAGGACATGGAATTTAGAGAGGATGATTTGGAGTTGGGGTTTAGTTTCAGATTTAGTTTCTACTTTGTAAACTCCTGGTGGAGATTTTCAGGTCCCTGTAACATAAAGGCTTACTTGTGCAACTCAGGGTCATCTGAGTTTGGTCCTGGCAGGCTGTTCCCTTTGGACTTGAACAGAGTGAAATTTAAGTGTTGAATTCACTGTTTACATATATATTTCCCCTCAATCTTTTGTGGTCCCTATGTTTAAGTAAAATAGAGATCTCTTTGTTTAATGAAAATAGCTTATATTTTAAATATTTTTATGTGGTGTATAAATATAGCCTATTTTAATTTTCCACATATTTTGGCAATATCTCAAAAGTATTGAATATCAGCCATCATAAGAACATGTAACAATTATAAGTTTTTTTAATGTACTATAAAATATTTTTATAATTTTTATCTTTAAGGACTAGAGCTCATTGATGTTTATGAGGAACAACATGGAACACTCTGAAAACTAGATCCTCAGGAAAGATTATGTAATGCTCAAGGAACTTTACATCCTAGCCTTGGCTTGCCTTTGGATTCATCTTGGGCTGACTTCTTTGGGTGCTCCATTCATAATCACAGTTAAAGACTTTCTGTCTCAATGGGATACAATGCATTTGAATGCCTCCATGTCTTTCCTAATACCATTCCCACTGCTAGGAATGACAACCACCTCGCTTCATCTTATCTGCCATTTTACACTTAACCAATTCCCATTTGCCCTTTCAAATATTCCTCCAGTATCAATGTAGTCTTCTGTGACCCTCCCATGAAGAATTAATTTCCCTGCCACGACACCAAATACATCTTTCATTATGAATTATTTACTTATCCATCTCTTCCACTAGTGCAAGTATTCTTCAAAGGCAAGGGCTGTGCTTTGTTCACCTTGTATTTCATCTTATGTGCTTTGTGCTGAGTCTGGCATATGGTAAACAGTACATAAATATTTGGTCCCTAGATTTGAAGTCCTAGATTTGCTAATTCTGCATTCTAACTTTGAAAGTTTGTAAAACACACACACATGTCACATATATGGTGAGGTTGATTCAGGGAGAATAGTTGAATTAGAACAAAAACTTACTCTTGGACTATATTGTATTGTAATTTGTTAAAACAATAAAATAAAGAGTAAATTAACTTCTGCCTAGCAAGGCGACTCTTATTTTAACCAAAGAAACTTGAGAGAAGTAACACATATCACTTATTGGTGAAGGCCTTTTAGAGCTGCTGCATGATTTGCTATGTGCTTTTCCCCCCTGTAATGGAAACATGTGATGTACCAGATGATAGAGTTCATCAACCTGGGTCTCTAATTAGAGCTCACCAGGGCTGAGACAAAATGGACCTGTCATCTGAATGAGACATAAACCTTTTTTGTTTTAGGCTATTGAGATTTAGAGTTGATTACCACAGCCTAATCTAGTTTTCCTGACTGATTCAATAATTCAATAATTGTTTAAGAAATAGACATTCTCATAAATGAGAAGTGCAAGAGCTATTACCCAAAAGAGAGAATATTGTCCAGAACATTTACCAGTCCAGATATGTTACTTTTTTATATCTGTGGAAATATTATTTTAAAAAAATGTAATGTTACATTTTGTACTTCTAAGATAGTCTGAATCAATATTCCAGTAAAGTAAGATTATACTTTGCTATCTCTTTGCCAGCCAATCCACCTGTACTTGAATACTTACTCTACCATATGAAGTAGTGGGTGTCCCTGTGGAGGACTCATCTTTAGAAAGGTTTTCTAATTTTTGTATCCCTTTAGCCTAAGTACTAATTATATAGCATTGCTACATGGAATATAATTTCTATTGATTTATATTTATGTCTCTACAAAAACAGTCATCTGTTTTTTTTTCACTTAGCAAGCTATTTATTCATTTATCTTCTCTTTCGTTCATTTATTAATTCATTCAACAACCCCTTCTGAATGCCTAGTACATGTGTTATGTTTGGTGCTGGAGTCAAGTAAGTGAGTGTGAGTGTGTGTGTGTGTGTGGGTGTGTGTGTGTTTGTATTTGTGAGGGGTGTTCTAGTCAATGGGTATTGAAATAATATTACATTGACTCTGTTCTGAAAAACTTTGCAGTCTAGTGTAATATATAATCACAATGCCCTTCAAACACTGAAAGCACCAAATTACAGTAGTTGGTCAACATTTTCAGTTGAATAATAGTCATTTGGAAACTAAGTGGTGATGTCCTCAAGCTTGTACAATTCAACTGAAAAAAGAAAAACTGTCCCAAAATAATGTGCTGTTTTACTCAGTGAACATGAAGGGTAGTTTTGAGGACTTGGATGGATCACATTACCTGGAAAGTCCCTCAGAATGGGGAGCACAGTTCTTAGAGGAGTACTTAAACAAGAGCTTTTCCTATAAACCATCCAGACCCAGAGCCAACTTCCTTCTTCAGTAAAAGTCAAAAACATCAATATGAGTTACTCCCTAAGCTCTTTCCATTTTATGTGCTACAACTTCTTGTTCAGTTATCTCCAAGATCTCCTAAACATAGACTACCAAGTTATTTTCTATTTTACAACATTATGATACTGTTGGATCCCTAGAATGTCTTGAAATTCCCCTGGTTTCTCTCTTTAGATTTCTTCCTCATTATCATTCATGGAAAGTTTTCAAAAATATTGGCTTTGGGTCTCCTTCTCTTTTCTGTACATGTTCTCTCATTTGGTAATGCATTTACTCATAGGAATTTATCTCTTACCATCATATAAATGACTCAAATCAATATCTGTATTAATGATTTCTTTCCCAAGTTCTATTCCCACGTTTGCAATTAACTGGTGGATGTCTCCTCTTAGGCATTGTTTAAATGTTTCAAAATTAAATATTTCAAAGATGAAATTCTTGTTGTTTCTTTCTCTCACAAAGCAACTAATTCCCTTAGGCTACAACCTTCCAAGTCATTTAGTCATGGTTAAGACTATGTTATAAGCTATTAGACAAACCTGCATTCAAATGTTAACTTTACTATAAAAGCTATGAGGCCTTGAATAGTTTACTAACATCTATAAGCATCCATTTTCTCATTTTTAAGCTGAATTGGATACAGTGCAGGTGCTAAACAATGGTGGTTTATTTTATTGACACAAAATTAATCCTCATGATCAAAATAAGGAACTAATTATGGTTACTTTTACTTTAAAAATAATTCTTACATTAATTTTTTAAATTTCCATTCCCACATAACCAGTTAGCTTTCCACCTGAATAATAATTTGTCTTCCTTATATGTCATAAAGGAGTGGACATTTGATTTAGCCTTTGACATATGGGCAGAGATCAGCAGAAAATGTGACAGAAGGACATTTTAGGTGAGAAAAAGCATTGAGGCAAGAAAATGAATGCTGTTTCCTATGACAAGCGAAGACTTGAGTTTCTCTGGACACAGACTTCATGTAGAGGAATTGTGCGGGAATAGAGTTGGAAATGGATTTGTTGTGTGTGAGGCATTGTGTGCTTTCCTAGGACTACTTCAGTGGGCATGAAGGGCAGGGACGATGCTGGAGTTAAGTTACCAAATCTATGCTTCAGGAGTGTACATCTGACATTCGGATGTGACCAAATGGAATAGAGAGGCACTGGGGACAAGAGCATGAGCTAGGAAGTTACTGGAATTATGCAGGTCAGAAATAATATTTGGCAGTCATGAAGGGAAATCTCAGAAAGCAATGCAGTAATTCAGGAGGAACCAGACTCCATTTCAGAGATTGGAGTGTAATCCCTAAGAAAAGAAATAAAGGGAAACTAAGAAAATCTGGATTGTAGAAAAGTTATCAACAGCAGAAATTTTGGTGTGGAGGAATATGGCAGGAGTCTAGTTACTGGAACTAGGTTACCATGTGAGCTAATGGACTCAGGAAAAAGGCAAGAACTCAAGCTGTTTATGAAAGGAACTCAATTATGTTCATGAAACCTCCCATGTTTATGCAGAATTTCCTTACATGCACATGTGCCTGTGACATTTCTCCGGAGACAGTGCCTACAGCATTTATCACATTCAAGAGGGGTCATGATTTAAGATTTATTTATTATTTACTATTATTAAATGTATTTAAGGTTTATTACATTTGGCTGTAAGCTTCACAGTGACTGAGACCATGTTATTCTGATATAGTATTCAATCTCTGGTGCCAGGACTATATAAGTGTTCTAACAAATATTTATTGGTTGAATGAATGGATGAATAAATTAATGAATAAATGAACATAAATCTTTCTTCTTGATGCTTTCCTTGAGGGAAAACACTGGAACAGACTATATACTTTTGTTGTGTCCAATGTTGTATATAATGAATAGGCAGTCCTGAGACCATCTCCAAGAATCTGATGGGGATTCCCTGAGCCAATGCTGCCAATGTTTTCACTTCAGGAATAAATGGACAGGGACCAGTGCCCCTGGTACTCTCAGTCATTGGCTGGGAGCAGCCCAGGAGAGGTGTGGCTTCATAGTGAATGAAGTATACAGAACTATAAGTCCATCGAGGAACTTCCTACCCAATAATTCTTCCTTCTATCTCCTTTCCCAAGTATCATACCCATATCACAGTCTGAAGACTCTACCTCATTTTCCCTTCCTCTCCCTTTATCATTTGCAGGTGTTATCTCTAAGAAATCCAAATGCACCATAGCTGAAAGCTGCCATTCAACTGTGCTCCTTAAACATTATTTTAAAGAGTGTTTTGAGAGTACATCTCAATGGCTGCTGTACTTTTGTATCTTGGAAACTCTACAGATCTGATTTGAAATATGATCATGTTACTATGTTTCTGTTGGATGGAAACTAAAATTTTAGCACTATCTATGTGAATAGCAGTCACGTAGCAATTATTTGGATTAAGAATGCTGGTAGGACTGTAATACTTATGCAAAGCAGGCCAGGAAAAAAATACAAAGTTGTCCGTTTATTTGGGGTATAATTTTTTGAGGGGACAGTGAATAAGACTGTTCACTTCATAAATGTCATAAAAACAAATATGGTTATTTGCTTTCTGCTCGATTCCAAAAAGCCTGAAATGACACAAAAAATAATATCCCAATTTAAAGGGGGCCTTAATCTTGGAGACAGTTAGCTAACATTTAAGTGCTGATTAAGACTATGCAGTCTATGATAATAGAAACTATTCTCTGCCTCCAGTCTCCTTTGGTAACACTCTGAACACAAAAATGTTGCATTTTGAACGTACTTAACGTACAGAATTTAAAAGAAAGCTTAACTCAAAAAACAACTTAACTTCTTTGATTTCGATATATAGATATTTTCCTAGATCGTTGGGATGGGAAGCGAGCTGAGCAATGCAGGTCTGTGGACGACTAAGGACCATTTTTCTCATTTGGAAGTGGTTCTTTTCTGCTACGTATTCCAACTGACAATCGAAGTTGTTGATCCCTTCCTTTTACTCCCTTTGGGTCCTGGAATGTAGAACTTAGATGGGGCCATGCTATTTTGTAAAAGTCAATTTGGAAAGTTTTAATATAGAGCTAAAGCAAACAAAAGGTAGAAAAGGGGTTCAGTGGTTCAGTGGAAATGGAACTAGAAACCAGGTTCCTGGACTTCCAGTTTTTTTCCACCATGCATTCAGAAAGTCAGAATTAATAATCCAAGAGTATATGCCAAGGATAGGGGAAAGGAAGGAATGAATTGCATAATAGTAAACTTGTGGGTTTGTGTCTGAACTTACCTAATGAGTTCATAAGGGAGCCAAGAACACAAGTATTGCCTCAGAATCATATGTTAAGGAGAATGAGCTAGGGGCTTAGTGAAATCAGCAACATCTATCCATTACTAGAGGGAAATGTTGCAGCAAGGTTTCCAATTAATCGTGGTTTTCCATAATTCAAAAAGAGTCATGTACCAAAATGTTCATTGCAGCTCTATTTACAATAGCCAGGAGATGGAAGCAATCTAAGTGTCCATCATCAGATGAATGGATAAAGAAGATGTGCCACATATAACGAATGGAATATTACTCAGCCATAAAAAGAAATGAAATTGAGCTATTTGTAGTGAGGTGGATGGACCTAGAGTCTGTCATACAGAGTGAAGTAAGTCAGAAAGAGAAAAACAAATACTGTATGCTAACACATATATATGGAATCTAAGAAAAAAAAAAAGGTCTTGAAGAACCTAGGGATAATAAAGACACAGACCTACTAGAGAATGGACTTGAGGATATGGGGAGGGGGAAGGGTAAGCTGTGACAAAGTGAGAGAGTGGCATGGACATATATACACTACCAAATGTAAAATAGATAGCTAGTGGGAAGCAGCTGCATGGCACAGGGAGATCAGCTCGGTGCTTTGTGACCACCTAGAGGGGTGGGATAGGGAGGGTGGGAGAGAGGGAGACGCAAGAGGGAAGAGATATGGGAACATATGTATATGTATAACTGATTCACTTTGTTATAAAGCAGAAACTAACACACCATTGTAAAGCAATTATACTCCAAAAAAGATGTTAAAAAAAAAATCGTGGTTTTCATCAATGAAGTCTGTAAAAGGGTATGTAGTTCATAACCTGTAAATGCAAAAGTTTTCATATGTCTTATATCCCCAGTAAATATCAGTAATGCTTGGGTAGCCACATACCATTTTTTTCTTCTCTTGCTTTTTACATAGTAGATTACCATATTTCACCTAGAATTAAGGTATTGTCTCAAGAAATAAAGATAGGTGTATGTACATATGCAACCAATTTAGATAAAAGATTCTGAGGTTGGGGAGAGATTATAGGGATGCTCTCTACTCAGAGGGTCATTTGCAATTAAATAATTGTTTTTACAAGTGTTCCTTCTTAATCAAAGCTGATAGTCCAGTGGATCTTATTTGGAACTTGTTGGATAAAATAATACATGCAAGAGAATGCCAGCTTCATTTGATCATTGGCACAAATTGGTCAATGGTACTTACATCTTTCTCTTGATCTCCTCTTAATATCCAAGACGTCACTTGAGAAAAAGCATATCCAATTGCCCATACTAATTCCTCTGCTTTTTCCTCCACTTAAAATGATGGAACATTTTTTTTCTACTGAACCACACTACTCTTGCTCTTTTAAGTAAATTCTGGTCAGGACCCAGTTGCTGAGTGGAGTAAGATGTGCAGGACAATCTAATCATCTTTCAGAACCTGAAACAGAACAAATTCACTGTATTTTTCTTATAGAAAAACATAAACCTTGGTAATCTCAAAACCAATACACAGTGGACTAAGAAATCGTTTGTATGTATCTCAGTATATAACACAGTGACTTATTTACCCCTTATCTCTTGGCAATTCCAAAAAACCCATTTATGGAAACATCACTACCAAATTTTTCTTGTCCTTGTCATTTATAACCACTTATTTAGATTAGAATTTTTAAAGGATCCTAAAGGTAAGGATTTTTAAAAATATCTGGTTGTATGTTAAAGAAAGTATTTCCAGCTTTATTTTTGCTGTAGTTTCATGATATTAAGCTTGTTCAGTATGAAAGTGTGAAAAGTGACTTGCTTCGTTCTGAGAGAAGTCAGGAGCATTCTAGCACACTACTTGTGTCATTACAATCAGGACTTCTTGTAAATGTTAATACATAGTTGTTCTCATTTGTAGAGTTAAAGAGACAGTACCCACCATATATTTTCAAAAATTCTATAAATGTATATATTGATTTTTGGAAAGGGTTTGAAATCATATAAGGGGAGCAACATAGAAATCTTAAATGAAATAACAAATTTTTACATGTGAATTTATTAAATTCAACATAATACCCAGTTGAGGAAAGAATATTAATGACATTGAAAATCACAACACTTGTTATGATGACCACAACTATATCTAGCACTTTTCTGCCAGGCACTGTTCAAAGCATTTTACGTGTTATCTGAGTTAATCTTTTTTTTTAAATTAGTTCATTAATTTATTTATTTTTGGCTGCGTTGGGTCTTCGTTGCTGCACACGGGCTTTCTCTAGTTGAGGAGAGCAGGGGCTACTCTTCACTGCAGTGTGAGGGCTTCTCATTGTGGTGGCTTCTCTTGTTGCGGAGTACAGGCTCTAGGCACACGGGCTTCAGTAGTTGTGGTATGTGGGCTCAGTAGTTGTGGCTCTCGGGCTCTAGAGTGCAGACCCAGTAGTTGTGGTGCACGAGCTTAGTTGCTTCACGGCATGTGGGATCTTCCCTGACCCCTGTCCCCTGCATTGGCAGGTGGATTCTTAACCACTGTGCCACCAGGGAAGTCCCTCTTAGTTAATCTTCACAACCACCCTATGAGGTAGGTTTCATCATCTTCATTTTATATAACGGAAAATTGAGATTTGATAGGTTTACTCCCCTAAGTCACAAAATTAGCCAATCATTAGAAACAGGAAGTCCAGCCATAAAGTCTCTAGTCTTTTTACGAT
>NW_006791661.1:1857731-1860134 GCF_000442215.2 Lipotes vexillifer
TAAGGTCTGAGCATTTTGGGTCCATATCTTATTTATTTGCAATACCGCAGGAGAGCGCCAAGAATATGGCTTTGGGCTCACATAGACTTGACTTCTAATTCTTACTCTACCTCTTAACTGCTGTGTGATTTGGTAGAATCACAAATTCTCCAAATCTTATTTCCCTAAATTCTCTGAGATTTCTTTCCTCATCCATAAATAAAAACCGTAATGTCAATATCATATGATTAATGCAAAGATGAAGTGAAATAATGTATGGTGACCTCATAGTATGGTGTCTAGAACCTAAATATTATTGAAAGAGAGTCATTATCCTTTTAAATAATATTTAAAATACTAATCCAAAGCTTTTTAATTTTCTAACTATTCCTCACTTAATTTGAGTCTTCAGGTACATTTTAATGACTTCTTGCATTCTTTAATATGAAGCCATAATACTGGAGCAAAAATACTAAGGGAGCTTGGGTAGATATTCTGGAAGGAGATAACAGAGTTGTAGGGGTAAGTTAATCTTTGCTGGCCCAGTGTTATGGGATGAATTTTGTCCCCCTAAAATTCATATGTTGAAGTCCTAACATTATCTTAGAATTATTTGGAAATAGGGTGGTTGCAGATACAATTAGGTAAGATGAGTTCATTAGGATAGGTCCTAACATAATATGACTGGTGTCCTCATAAAAAAGGGAAATTTGTCATGTTTTCATTGTCATTTGTCTCTAGGTATTTTTTGATTTCCTCTTTGATTTCAGCCATAAAAAAAGAATGAAATAATGCCATTTGCAGCAACATGGATGGACCTAGAGATTATCATACTAAGTGAAGTAAGACAGAGAAAGATAAATATCACATGATATCACTTATATGTGGAATCTAAAAAAAAGATACAAATAAACTTATTTACAAACAGAAACAGACTCATAGACCTCAAAAACAAATTTATGGTTACCAAAGGGGAAACGTGGTGGGGAGGGATAAATTAAGAGTTTGAGATTAACATATACACACTACTATATATACAATAGATAACCAACAAGGACCTACTGTATAGCACAGGGAACTCTACTCAATATTCTGTAATAACCTATATGAGAAAAGAATCTGAAAAAGAATGCATATATGTATATGTATAACTGAATCACTTTGCTGTACACTTGAAGCTAACACAACATTGTAAATGAACTATACTCTAATATAAAATAAAAATTAAATTAAAAAAGAAATTTATCTGGAAAAAAAATAAGGGAAATTTGGACACACAGAGAATGCCATGCAAAGAGATACAGAGAGAAGATGGCCATCTACAAACCAAAGAGACAGACCTGGGACAGACCCTTGCTTCATGGTTCTCAGAAGGGACCAACTCTGCTGACCCTTTGATTCTGGGGTCAAAACCACAGGACAATACATTTCTGCTGTTTGAGCCGCTTAGTTTGTGGGGCTTTTTTATGGCAGCCCTAGCAAACTAATACACCCAGAACCCACTCTTTCTTCATGTGATGACTGTACCTTCTGGCAGTAACCTTTTCCTCACCATCAATTTATGTGGTTCAGGTGAGGCTGGCTCTATCCCAGCTCTATCCATGGGCATGACCCAAGTCTGGCCTATTATAGAAGCCCAAACCTTTGGTCATTGTTTCTGATACAGAAATGGACACATAACACAAATGAGATATAAGTCCAAGATGTTTATGGGGACCTACTATAAAAGAGAATTCATTTTGTGTTGTTATAGCTCATGGGTCAGCTCACTGTATCTGTAAAGAGCCATATTAAAAAAAAAATAGGTTTTGTGAGTCATTTTGTCTCCACTGTAACTACTCACTCTGCCTTTGTAGTGCAAAAGAAACCTTAACCAACACGTAAACCAATAAGTCTGGCTGTGTTCTGGTAAACTCTATTTATAAAAACAGGTAACTGAACAGATTTGGCCCATAGGCTGTAGTTTTCTGACCTCTGCCATAGAGAATAAATTATTAGCCTGAAACATCTTGGTGTTACCATAATGAGATCATGTCTTAACACAAATCTAGCACA
This sequence comes from Lipotes vexillifer, assembly GCF_000442215.2. Lineage (NCBI taxonomy): Eukaryota > Metazoa > Chordata > Mammalia > Artiodactyla > Lipotidae > Lipotes > Lipotes vexillifer. The sequence goes on from NW_006791661.1 coordinate 1,859,766, forward strand.
GAGAAAAATAAAGCTGAGAGATACAAAGAGACAGATTCCTAAATACATTGTGCAACAGTGAAATAAGAACACGGACATTTAGTTTCATGACCCAAATGATTTTCTCTTATATTTAAATCAATCTGAGCTGGGTGGGAGTATCTTTCCACAGAAGGAGTTCTAACATATTAGATAAAACTTCCCAAGTAGTATTGATACATAAGGAGAACTCAGTGTTAGCCTTCTTTCCTGTTTGATGGGCAACTGGTGGATTCTTAAGGTAGTACTTTTTTTGAGGAATAGAGTATATTCAGGATGAAAATATTACAGTTAAGCAAAATGAATGAAACAAGTGAAAGTGGCTATACAACTTCATACTTTCCACTCTTT
>NW_006791661.1:1860243-1909794 GCF_000442215.2 Lipotes vexillifer
ACTCTTTCCTTTTGCAATTGCCCAAACCTGACTCCTTTTTTAAACACTTTCCACCTTGACCATAACTGATTCTATTTCCTGAATAAAAAGAAGAGATTACTAAAGAAATTAAATTCCTTAATATTGCACTCTTGCTTTTCCTTATAAAAGAAGCAATTTATCAATGTACTCCTCGTGGCTTCAGTGTTCTTAAAGATGGAGTGAGATCTTTCTAAAGACTATAACACTGATATTTGTAAGGGAGAATAAATATATGGAGAGCAGAATAACTAGGAAGGATTGGTAATTTGAAAAAGCCATAGATACAGGATAGAACACACCAGATACAGGGTAGAACACACCAGATACAGGGTAGAACACACCAGATACTGAAAATTAAAAAGGCCAATATTACTTGGGTAAACAAGAATGTGTTTTTAATTACAACAAAATCTTTTTAATGCTTAACAGAAGTAGTTTACATATTATGGTACTCAAGTATGAGTGATCTCCATCGCAAATAGAGAAACAATGGACCCTTGAGATAGCTCTAACATATGTCTGCCTTATTGAAGAAAGAAAGGTGCTAGTGACTAATTGAAAAATATATTTAATTCCAGTTTTTAGTGCTGGGAGTACTTTACTTTTTATTTCACTCTTCTTATTATTTCACTTTTATGGAATTTTGATTAGAATAACCATATTCGATTGTGATGGAAGGATATTTTCAGGGTGACCTGTTGACTAACCGCTGTTCATTAATTCATTTATTCAACCAGCATTTTATGAATATAAAAAAATTTATGAAGTTCTCATTAAATGTACAGCATTTCTTGCTATTATAGTTTTATGTGCATTCTTAGGGCTTGGAATGATACCTCTATTGCTAGGAACAATGCAACTGAATACATGTTTAATAAAACTTTTTGGATATACAAATAAGTTAATAGATTTATCTGAATATATGATGTGAACTTCTTATCTAGCTGAGGTGATAAACCCCACATACTTGAGGAAACTACATGGTTTCAGAGATGAATCTCCTGCCAATAATTAATTGCTACATTAAATTATAATAACAAAGAAACTAAGGAAATGAATGATCATTATGGGGTGGGGTAAAGAGTTTGGAATGAGGAGTGGTTCAACTAGATTCTGAACAATGAAAGGTTAAGATTTAATTAGAAAGAGAGGATAAGGAAAGACATACCAGGTGAGAGAGTTGGCAGATGTGGAATCAGAAATAACCATTTCAGTTTTTGGGGTGAGAAGTGGGATGACCAACCTTGGTGGGGGGATGGGGGGTGTTAGTATTGGTAGAGTGGTGTTTGGTAAGATTTCATGTAAAGATGAGACTGTTGGAGAGGTCTTGGCCTGTAAGGATTGTTGGCAGGGAAGAAACTATTAGTCTAAGCCCCTTTGCAGCAGGCTCTGCATCAGAAGGAATTAGAAAAATGGCAAATTAGGAAAAGACATACCTGTGGTGCTCCAAGGACAATGTTGCTTCAAGGACAAAGGACGACCCGTCCTTAAAAAAGTTTCAGCGTTACACCCCCTACCAGACACTTTATCGCCCTCCTCACCATGTTTCCGTGGTTATGAAATTCCTGAAACTACCTGGGTGACGCCCACCTGGGCAACGGGACCTGCCCCAAATAAGGAAAGGCATCTGCCCTGTCCCACTCCCATATAGCCTTTGATCTGACCTGGCGAGACACTCCTGTCGTCTTAACTACCTGCTGCATCATGAAGAAAAGACCAGGATCTGAGCCTTGCCTTGGGCCTGCGCAGATGAGGCATACACCCGAAATCCTAATGAGAACCGAGCAGGGGCACAGGCAGTCCCACTGCAGACCTGGGCAGACCCAGGATGGAGATAACAGGCAAATGAAAATGGGGCAGCAGGAGAGCTCACTAGGAGAAATTACATGATGACCTGTCTACTAGAAGGTATGAAAAAGGCACTCATCAAACCTTTCAATTATAATAAACTCAGAGAAGTTACACAGGCACCCTCTGAGAATCCTGCCCTTTTTTAGGCTCAATTAGTAGAGGTTATGAGGAAATACATCAGCCTAGACCCTGAGACCCTGAAGGTCAGGCTATACTTGCAGTTCAATTCATAAGCCAGGCATCCCCAGACATAAGACAAAAATTACAGAAACTGGAGCAAAGGCCACAGACCCCATTTTCTGTCCTACTTCACACGGTCTTTAAGGTTTTTAACAATAGGCAGGAGGCTTCTAGGAATAGATGAGAACTAAGAGAGGAGGAAAAGTTAAAATGACATGCTCAACATATGGCTCTTGCCATTTCTCAGTCCCTCCCACAACAGGGACCCAAGGGAGCCCCTCTCCCATCTCAGAAACCACTGCTGACCTGCTACCAGTGTGGTCAGAAGGGGCACACTTTCAGGAACTGCTGCACCCCACCACCAGATACCCCGTGCACTTACTGTCATCAAAAGGGCCATTGAAAGAGGTGTTGTCCCTTCTGCCTTCAAGCGGGGAGGCCAACACCACAACCACCCAACACCCGGGGTATTTTGGGTCCTGCCCCCTGGGCCAAAGTCAAGGTCAGTTGCCCCTGTGAGTGGTAATTGACCATCAGGATCAAGAACCAGATTGAGCTCTATATCTGGGGCTCCTGGATGTGGATGACTGAAGGTGCCTGGGGTTCAATCTACAGGTCCCTATTTTCCCCATAAGACTGGAGGAGCCCCAGGTAAACCTGGATGTGGCAGGGGCTACTACAACCTTTCTAATTGACACAGGGGCTACTTATTCAGCCCTGATCTTCTTCTCTGGTCCCACTTGCCATTCCTCAATCCTCCTAACAGGGATGGGAACAGGCTCAGCAGGACTCAAACTCTATTTTCACTGCCCGACAGCTCTCTCTTGAACTCACACAACAGATTGCTTACCTAGCAGCTCAAATTAACATGCTACAAGAACAAATAAATTTGCTGGCAGGAGTGGTTTTACAAAATAGAAGAGCTCTGGGCTTCCTAACAGCTAATCAAGGAGGGACCTGTGTAATTTTAACGGAGGATTGCTGTTTTATTTTTGGCAACCAAACGGGCAAGGTCCCGACTAATCTTCGAGCCATTATTGAAAGAGCTAATGGATTCTACAAGGAAGGAATCTCAGGGGATTCAACTGTTGGGACTTCAAGACTGATATCTTGTCCTGGTTCTCTTAGCTAGCCCCTTTCCTAGGTCCTATAGCAGCCTTCCTACTTCTACTGATCTTCAGGCCATGTATTTTTAACCTCCTTGTTAAGTTTGTCTCTTCCAGAACACAACAAATAAACCTCCAAATGATGATGCAACAAGAATACCAGCAAGTCAACACTTGTACAACCCTTGAATGAGCCACCATCACTTTCCATGGAGCCCATGCTCCTCCCTAGATACGCACTGACAGAGAGCAGGCAACAGGAACCCAGTGCCCCATGACACCCCTGCTCAGCAGGAAGCAGCCAGAGGGAGTTTGTCACCCCTTCTCCTCACTCACAAAAGGGGGTTCCCGAAGTCTGAGAGGGAATTAGGCGGGTGGGTAGATATGAGCAGGGTATTCAATAGGGCCAAGGAATTGGCCCTATAAATAAAGAGAGGGGGAAATGTGGTGGTCCAAGGACAATGATGCTTCAAGGAGAAAGGACAACCCTGCCTGAAAAAGTTTCAGCATTACACCCCCTACCAGACTCTTAATCGCCCTCCCCGCCATGCTGCAATGGTTATGAAATTCCTGAGCCTACCTGGGTGATGCCCACCTGGGCAATGGAACCTGTCCCAAATAAGGAAAGGCATATGCCCTGTCCCACTCTCACCCTACAGAAGGAAGGTATATGTGCCTCGACCAATCAGTAAATGAAATTTTCACCTCAGACCATTCCTTTGCTTTCTGAGAAATAGAACTTGTTTGGGCTTGACTCTCCCAGAGTACTAGGAAGTCGGCCTGCTGTTCTGGCAGTGACCCTTCCCTCTAATAAATTCTATCTTCTTTTTTTTTTTTTTTTTTTTTTGCGGTACGCGGGGCCTCTCACTGTTGTGGCCTCTCCCATTGCAGAGCACAGGTTCCGGACGTGCAGGCTCAGCGGCCATGTCTCACGGGCCCAGCCGCTCCGCGGCATGTGGGATCTTCCCGGATTGGGGCACAAACCGGTGTCCCCTGCATCGGCAGGCGGACTCTCAACCACTGCGCCACCAGGGAAGCCCAATTCTATCTTCTTTACATTCTGCCTTGTGTCTGGAATTCTTTTCCAACCCGCATTCAGACCATGACAATACCCTCTGGTGACTTGAGTCTCCTGGGTGCACTGTTGGTAGTAGTGCCTAGGCTGTATTTCAACTTTTTCCTGCCCCTAGTAAATACCTTTGCACAGTACATTGACACCATGGTCTTCTTACAATTTCTCTTTGCATCCCCAAGGTCTAGTGAGTGGATGAATATTTAAAAAGCAAAGGAACTCATGATAAATATTGTTTTAAATAATTAATCAATGAAATGTGTATTGCATGTTTTCTATATATACCTTAAAGATAGCCACCAGAATAGAGAAGGCAAATGCATTTATTTTCAGATAGTATTCTTGTTGTATAGAATATACGTGTGTCATTTGGAGAGATTATTCAAATTGCCTAAATCCAGTTGACATTCTATGGAATCTATTGCTGTTTTGCAGTCTTAGAGAGACAAAATGGCATAGGAACTGAGGGCATTGATTAGGAGTCAAGACTGAGTTTGAATTTAGGCTCCAATGCTATGTGATATATCATTGGTCAACCTATTAGTCTTTCTGGGCATGATTATTTCCAGACCATATAAGAAAATGAGGCCTGCTTGGATTTTATAGTCCTTGGTATTTAATTTTTAAAATAAATAAATAAAATCAAAGACTCTATTCAAGTAAAAGCTTAATTTTAGACGAGGGAGTTGAGGGGGATGGAAAGAAAATGGATTCTACTAATTTTATTCTGAACACAAGCCAAATATATGTATAAAGAAACTGTCAGTACTCCTCCTAAAGCCAGGGCATAGAGTATTTGAGAAGCAATGAAATTAAGATAAGAACTGTTTCTTCAATGCCACTATTTGATGTTCTCTGATTTGAAACTTTGTTATCATCTGAGAAGATTTTTCCTACATGTGGCCAACTCAACCATTTCTCTTTCATCTAAGATTAGGAAGATCATTTTTCTATGGGAAGTCTTTAATTTCATAGCATTTTAAAATTGCTAATAAATGGAAATGTTCTTAGGTCCATCTTTATTTTCCAAGAATATCATATTTCATGATTTTATAACCATGGTGGAACAGAAGAATATGGATTTAGAGTTCCAACTTCTTCTGAAAGTACAGCTAGCTAGAGAAACCCAAGATACTGAAACTACAGAAACAGAACTTTCTTCTTTCTGTGATCCTGGATTCCAAGTAGCAGGTAGCAACAATTTTTCAACAGTGATTTATATGATCAAAGACACTGACATGTGTGAATTATACAGTATGCCTGCTCCTATTGGTGATGCTGAATTCCAGGAAACAGGCACAATAGATGCTCTCTCTCACCCAAATATGCTTATGCAGATAAAACATGAGTGAAAGAACACTTATATATGGGTGACTTTTAATCAGCTCAAATCTTTAAATAAAATTATATTAGATTCAAACTTTGGCATTTTAATATTAGGAAATGATATATATTTCTTACACAGTGCTAAAGTAGACTGCCAAAGAGTTCTGAGCTATTTGTGCACAAATGATGCAGCTGCAAAGGCAAATGGGAAAAAAAAGTAATGCCACAAAAGTTGAAGCATTGTCTCGAGCAATGGGAACCTATGGTCTTACCAAATTTTATGGATAACTGCTAAGAAGGTAAATGAAGAACTATTCTGACAGAGAGGGAATCCACCAGGGAACTATGTCCATTCAAAATTCTCCTGAGAATCTTGGTTTCCCCTGATAAATCCCATGGAACACTAGAATGTTATAAAATGCAGCTAGAAACTACTGCCCTAGTGGAAAGAGGGACAGAATTTCTAAACATAGAGATGCTTGGGTTGAAATACATGCTCAAGCACGTTCCAAGCACACTCTCATTTAGACTTATGAGCTTTGATTTTTTAAAAAATCTGATAGTGGGAAAAAGTTTTTCATCTTGTTAGGTTAATGGGGGAATTAAAAATGATCTTCATGTGGTACAAAATTGTTTTGAGAGATTTATTTCTATTTTCCTCTGCTTTCATGCAGGCTCTTTCTTTTTAAGTTTTTGCCTCTGTAATATTTACAAGGCAGAAAGCAGAAGCTGTTTGAAGTTAACAATGTCTCTTCCTATCTTTTGCAAAAAAATGTTAAATTTCTGGTGTGCTGAAATTAGGAAAGGGAACAGTTATGTGGACAAGAGAAATATGGGAAGAGAGATTCCCAGTGGGTGGGAGGGGGAAGGGTTAGTAGGAAGAACCACAGTGGGTTATAGCAGTACCTTTAAATCACCCTGATCTAAGAACCTCTGCCTTTTCAAGGATTCTAATAACTGTGGTTTGCTGAACCTAAGGAATCATGAGCTATGAGACAGGGATGTCATAACAGAAAAATGGGTGGGCAAAAGAATTTTGAGCAGAAAAAATTTGCAATCCTTTGGATATGCATCAGAACCTGAGACCTTGGTCAAATTTGGGGTGGAAGGGAATTCTAGTTATAACTCTTATTGAGAATTTATTCAGCTATGTATGCTAGGCTCAGATCATATTTAAATTGAATAAGAGAAAAGAAATAGGATATTTCCAGTTCAGCCAAGTTTATAAACTGAGATTCGTATCCACTATATGCTTAAAACTCCTAGCCCAATTTCAGATTCATAGGTAGTATTAAAAATGCCCATCAATTTAATCCAGGCTGCAAAATGCTGACACTATGACAAAAATTATTTCATTATAACTCCTAACACATATCTTGAACTAAACTGTACTCAATAAATACAATAAAATTAATAAAGTGACAATAGAAATATGCCTAATCACCTGCCATTTTTTTCTGTTATGGCAGACACTTAAATCAAATATAAAGCCGTGTACACTTACATCCTTTACTTCTTTTTTAATGACTAGACAGATAGTGAATATTTGGGTATTTTTTGTTCATTTGTTTTAAAAATGCTTACTGATCATGTACAAGGTGCCAAGGACTATTCTAGGTATTAAAGCCACATATTGAAAAGGAGAAGTAATTCACAGCTGGTCTTCATAGACCCTACATATCAATGGAAGAATTAATTAGTGAGGGATTTGTGTTCAGCTTCTAGTAGCAGGGGTTTGACTAATTCACAAGGACTTGTCATTTCACATAAAAGCAAAGGATTTACGTAGACCAGAACTCACTTACTTTGTTCTTTTATGCCATCTGCTTCTCCATCGGAGCTCATGGCTTCCATCCTTAGAATCACCTTATAATCCCTGATTGCTGTTTGAGCTCCAGCTAGGATGTCCATATTCCAGGGATATCAAAAGGGTAGAAGCACAATAAGGACTCACTTTGTAGAGAGTCAGTTTGTTTTTGTTTTTTCTAGCAACTTTCCCAGGAATCCAGCACCAGATTTTGCTTACATCTAAATGGCCAGGACTTGGTCATGGCCATAATCAGCTGCAAAACATACTGGGAAATGGAACCTTTACTTAGAATTACTGCTGTGCTGATTAAATAGAGATACTATACCTAAGGAAGAATGGGAGGATAGCTAGTGCTTGGCAACTAGCAGTCCTTGACATTGTGAGACAGATATTTAGCCACAAATGGTTATAAAATACAAGTGAAGCAACAAATAGTGCTAAAAAAATGAAGCAGGTCAGAGGATAGAAAGTGATTGGGCTGCCTTTTTAAGAGTGTCATCAAGGAAGACTTCTCTGAAGCATTGGAATTTGGTCCGAATCCCAAAGGGAGTACAGAGGTTAACCATAAAATTATTTGTGGAAAGAATATTCCAGTCAGGAGAATGGACAGATGCAAAGTTCCTGAGGTAGAAGCATGTTCAGACTCTTCAAGGAACTTTAAGAAAGTCTTTGTAGCTAGGGCAAGATGGTTTTATATACAAGATTGTGTGTGTGTATTGTTATGGTAAGGATGGAGGTAGCTAGAAAGGGGATGAAAGAAAACAAGCATAAGCATTTCATATTTTGGCTCTTCACCCTCAAAGTAATAGTAAGAGCTAAAAATTTTTGTGTTACTACCATGCAGCAGGCAATATATGCTTTTTAAATAGATTATTTTACTTAATCTTTACAAGACCTCTAAATTAAGTACTATTGTCACCAATATGCTGCAGATGAGAAAATTAAGTCTATCGGTTAATAAATTGGCTATTCTTACATATCCACTATGTGGCCTAGTAGGGATATAAACCCAGGCAACCCCATCCCAAAGCTTAATTTTAACCACTGTGCTCTACTACCACCCTGGTATTCCATGGACTGTGCTTCATTCTGAGTATATCCGTTAGAACCACTCATCATCTAGGTCAGATCTGTCTTGGGGTATGAACCTTGACCATCTTGTACTTACATTTTTCTTATGAATCAGATTTATGGGGTAAGCCTCTTTCAAAGAACTCAGGACACAGTTTAGAGACAATCAAGGGGAGATAGCATCTCATATCTACCCTTCAGTTGTGAAACATGAGAAGTACGAGAAAAGCCATTGGGGTCCAGGGAATCTGTAATGAGTGAGAACTACTGACCAACGAATCAATGCCTGACCCTTTTCTTCCAGCTCTCTAGTGTAGCTTGTTAATATAATCATGAGCATTCCAAATGTTAACAATTTTCATGCATCTGTCCAGGTGAGACAGATTGGATTAGACTCTTGGTCTAATACTTGGTAGCTTTACAGATCTTCCTTGACTTATGATGGGGTTATATCGCAATCAATCCATCATAAGTTGAAAATACTGCAAGCTGAAAATGCATTTAATACACTTAACTTACCAAACATCATAGCTTAGCTGAGACTACCTTAAATGTGCTCAGAGCACTACATTAGCCTACAGTTGGGCAAAATCATGTAACACAAGTCTATTTTATGTACAATTAAAGTGTCGAATACCTCATGTAACTTACAGAATACTGTACTGAAAGTGAAAAACAGAATGGATACAGAATGGTAGTTAGGTATATGAGTTGTTTACCCTAGTGACCGCTTGGCTGACTGGGAGCTGTGGCTCGCTTTCAATGTCCATCATCACAAGAGCGTATCATACTGCATATTGCTAGCCTGTGAAAAGATCAAAATTCAAAATTCAGAGTATAATTTCTACTGAATGCATATCACTTTTGTACCATAATAAAGTAGAAAAACCATAAGCTAAATCATGTGTTATGGACTGGATTGTTTCCTACAAAGAGGTTATCAGAAGGTGACCTTATTTGGAAATAAGGTCTTTACAGAGGTAATCAAGTTAAAATGAGGTCAGTAGTGTTGGCCTTAATCAAATGTGACAGGTGTCTTTATAAAAAGGTGAAATTTTGGCATATAAACAAACCTACACAGAGGGAAAATGATTTGAGGACACACAAGGAAAAATGGCCTTGCGACAGGAGTGATATATCTAAGAGCCAAGGAATGCCAAGAATTGCTGGCAAATACCAGAATCTAGAAGAGGAAAGGAACAATTCTGTACACCTAGAGCCATCAGAGAAAGCACAGTCTGTGGATATTTTGATTTCAGAGTTCTTGCTTCTAGAATTGTGAGACATTGTTTTAAGTAACCTTGTTTGCGGTACCTTGTTAGACAGCAATAGGAAACTGATATAGCAAGTTACTTAACGTCTATCTGTCTGCATCTCTTTACCCAAGGAATGGAAATGATTTTCATCTTGAAAGCTGACTCTAACATCCTTAATTTAAATATATGTGATACTCTGGTTTAGTGGTTAAAATGATATGCTTTAATGTAATGTAGATCTTCATAAATTGTGGGAAAGGTAACATTTTCTCCAATATTTTGTGTTCACACCTCCACATGAACACCTTGATGAGTCAGCCTGTGGTTTTCTGGAATTTGGCAATTATTCCTGACCCAGGAGAGCCTACCAGCTCCTGCCATCTTTCATCCATACCTCATCAAAACATGTAGGGAGGATAGAATTGTTTAGAGCAACAATATGCACTGGAACTCAAGAGGATTACTCATTTTTTAAAACTACAGAAGACGTCTTCAGAACTAAATCCAGAATTCCCATCTTCTGAGGTCCAGCCCTGGGCTTTTTAATTCCTTCTGCTGATTCTCTTATGTGGGGTTTTCTAATGAATAATTTATTTCATTCACTTAGACGTTTATTGTCTTCCAAGGTTTCCAGGTTGGACCTAGCTAGAGATGGAGTTGAGTTACTGATTATATCTGCACTAATGTGTAGGGCTGGGAAATGTTATTTACTCACCACAATCCTTGTTCTCTCCTAATCTAAAGTTAGGCTTTTTGGGGAAATGTTCCAAACTTACTATGTTTCCCAAAGGAGTAAACAGAAGGATGATAACTGAAAAAGAAATATGGAATCATATTAGCAGATATGTAATCTGTTCATGATAATCCTCAGATAAAATCTTAATAACAGCAGTAGAAAGTCTATTCAGCGTGACATATAGGTGATAAATAATTTGAATTCTCACTTTTCAGCCTAATATTTATATTATTTCCTATATGTATCCTTGATTCTGGCTATATAGAACCAGTTACTTTCACAAAATGTGCCATTCCCTTGAACTTTCCTGTGCCTTAAGCATATTGTCCCTGCCTGGAATTTCATTTTTTGCTCTCTCTAACTAATAAAATTCTACTCACTGTCAAAGATCCAAACCCCAAACTTATTATTATGTCAAGTCTTTTCTGTTTAACTCAAATCGAGGTCACCATTTATTTGCAGCCTTATGGTAACCAATGCTTACCTCTATTATAACATTTCCTGCACCATGTTAAAATAATTTTTTAATATATAATTTTTACCTTCCTTAATTACAAGATCATTGAAGGCAGAGTTCATGTCTTGGTCAACTGCGTCATTCCCAAGTGCTTAGGCCAATACATAGAACAGGGTAGGATTTCCCCAAATATATGTTGAAGGAACAATGGATAGATGGAATAAAGATAGAGCCAGATATACCAAAGGAGATCACAGTCAGGATCATACAATGATGTCTCTTGTCTTCAGAGCTACAGTCTTTCCTCCTCTCAACTTCAGTTCTAGCAACACTCAGCAAATCACAAACTGTTCTTAGAACTTCCTTGGGAGGCATGGTTTGTATTCACTTATACAAACTAAATCTGAAAGGAGTTATTATATAGATATCCATACTATGGATTGGACATTGTACTTTGATTATTATGTTAGAGAAAAATGAATTGTCTGCATTGCGTATAATAGTTTAATAATGTTACAGAATAACTAGATAATAGATTTTTGGTTAGATTACTTGAGTTTACTGGCAAACTAAATTGAGCAGCATTCAGAATGGAGCTGGTACTAGAAGGCATTTACTGCCAAAGATTCCTCTATTGTCCAGTGCTTTCTGACTCTTGATGATTATAGAGGATTTCTTTTAGTGGTGAAATGATGAAATCTGTGCCAAAACATTTTTGAAGGGATGCACTGAAGAGAGAGCATAGAAAAAAGGATGCTTCATGGGCAGCTGGGGTTTATTTTGCATGATTTCCTGTCATGAATGCAGAAGAAGGGAGGGGAGGGGAACCATTCACAGATAAGGGTGAACATTGAAAAATATGAGTTCACTCCCAGCAACTGTACCAAGACAAAGCTCAAGGCTCAAGGCAAGTTCAAGGAAATATTGTTTCATCAGAAACGAGTTGGGAATCTTGATTGTTATAGCTTCTGGGATTTTATGACCACAAAATGACAATTTAAAACCAATGGAATTGATCTCAGTATGTTTTGGCTGCATTGAACCAGTTGTATTCATTCACTTATGGCAAGAAAAATTTGTTGAGCATTCTACCTAGTGTTTGGAATTAGAAATGCAGAGATGAAGGAAAAAAAAAGAGATACTCTCAAGTTTCTTACAGTTTACTTGGGAAAACAGTCATAGTCACAAAAAACAGTACAATATGGTGCATGTTATTAATAGATATGGGTGGAAGATGATTGGAGAATAGATGCACGGTGTGATTATTCATCTCTGGATACTTAAGGAAGGGTCAGAGAAGGTAATATATACTTTGATATTTTCAAAGGAGCTTTGAAGGCTGAGTGAAAAAAAGACAATAAGGACATTCCCAGGCAAAGGAAAGAATGTACATAAAGGTATGGAGACTGGAAGGTGTGTGTGCCTTACCCCCCTCTCAGGATCACCACCATTTATGTTCATGGTGGTTATGATTCAGTTCATCAAGTTGGAAGTGGTTTAAAACCCTCCTCCTGATATCAGGGCATTCAGATCAGAACTCTGATCCCTCAGGGAGGGAGTAGCCATTGAGGTGAGAACCCTGACTCTTGAAACAGAAAACATAGATGCTAGCCTTCAGTTAGAGTAGTAGCATCAGGCCATCTTTCCTGGGATAAATTGAGAAAACAACAAGCCTGTTAGTTATAAGTCAAGTGACCACAGAATCATTTCTAAACCAGGAAATTTTTTAGAGTGAAAAGGGGAGTTATTAATAATTTCACCAGAACCCTGGGTGTAAACTGGGAAAGTGTCAGACAAACTAGGTGTCTGGTCATCCTAGTGACAAAGAAACAGAAGAAAGAAGAATTTCTGGACCACTCAGAATAACTTGAACATTAAGAAGAGGGTGAGAGTGGATATATGTATATATATAACTGATTCACTGATTTGCTGTACACCTGAAACTAATACAACATTGTAAATCAGCTATACTCCAATAAATTTTTTAAAAAAATGTAATTTTAGAACATGTTTATGTAAAAGTTTATTACTATTTCCTTAAAAGTGAGAAAATCCTCTTTGAAGAGGGTGAAGACCATCTCATCATGGGAATAATTCAACTACATCAGTTAAGATTTTACATCAGTTTCCCATTGGATTGGAACTACAATTCTGAAATCAGAATTACAGTGTTTGTTCCTTGCAATTCTTTGCAAATAAATATGTACAGAAAAATCTCATTTTGCTTCACTTAATGAGTACTATCTTAATTATTATGATAGATTATTATTTCATCTTCACAAGGTGCTATGGAAAAGGACTCAGTTGGTAAAACATTTCAACATAGCTGAGGATAAGACTGACAGTGATACTCATGACTGGGATATTGTGGGATGTAATATGCATTCAAAATCATCCCTCTCTCCTTGAGCCTCTCACAGCAAAGGAAAAGTATAAGAGGCATGCATATATGAGGAGCACAGGAAACTTCATACCTTGTCAAAATCTGTAACAAATGCTTTTCCAGTGACAGTGACTACCAAAAATTTCGTTAGTGAGAGCAGCAATCTTAAGCTTTTCCAAATGTTCCCATTACCTGGGAACTATACTCATTCCCAGTTAACAAACAATAACAAAGTTTCACCAGAATATTGAGCAACAGTAACTCTTATACATTGCTGGCAGAAGTGTATATTTTACAATCCATTTCTAAAGCTGAATATAATCATATTCTATAACCTTGTAAAATATGTCTATGTATAGACATATAAAGATTTATACATGAATGGGGATATGGATATATATATATATATATAGATATAGATAGATAGGTAGATTAGATAGATATCCAACAGAAATACAGGTTTACTAAAAGGCATGAATTAGAATGTTTATGGTGGGTTTATTTGTAATAGCACCAAACTGCAAAAAAGCCAGATAAATTGTGGTATAGACATTCAATAATGTAATATACAGCAATGATAATGAACACAATTTTGTTACATGTAATACACAGAAGAATCTCAATCATAAAGTTAAACAAATGTCAAGCACAAAGAAGTACATACTGTATGACTCCAGTTATCTAAAGTTTAAAATTGACAAAACCACATTGATATGAGAGAAGTCACAGGTTTTCTGGGTTTCTATTTCTTGATCAATATGGTGCTTCTGTTTATGTCTACGCTGCAAAAGTTCATTAAGTTGTATCTTTAGAATTTTCACACTTTTCTACATGCAGGCTACATAACAAGGAAGATTTACTTACAATTGAAAAAAGAAAAACCATAGTTAGTATTGCCTATTTCCATTTTTATAAAAACAGCTTTGTCTATATATCTATATGGAATGACATTCATTCAATATTCTATGGTTACTTCCAGGCGCTTGGATTTTGAGTAAATTCAAAAAATTTTTTTCTTTATACCTACCTGTATTGACTATTGTCTTCAAAACAAGCATAAATCACTTTTACTAAATAGTTTATTTATGAAAAATATCAGCTAGAAGAGTGTTCTGTATGCATACCATAGATTAAAAAATAAGTTCTAAGTTTGAATAGTATATTATTTACATTTTATTCCAAATTGCAAATCCATAAAGCGAGGGAGTGAATCATTAGTTTTTGTTTGTTTGTTTTTTACTCACTGCAAGAATCATAGTGCCTTTTAAACAGTGTCTGGTAAACAGGAGACAACCAAAAAACTCTTGTTGAATGAGAGAATAAAGGTCTCCATCCTACAATTTTAATGTCACTGGCAATGGTTTCTGGTGTCAATCTTTTTTGATAACAAAAAGACAAATACGTAAAATTTCTTTATTCCTTCCAAAGCCCAACCTACCTATTTCAGGAAGTTGCCTCCATTTTTTTTTTTTTTTTGAGAAAACATTTATAAAGTCCAGGTTAATACTGATTTGATGGAAGAACTGGAGAACTGGGAATTGGGAAGCCACTTGACAGTGGGATATCAAATCCCTTAACCTCTCAGGATATGAATTCCATCATCTCTAAAGCAGGGAATGGAACCAGAATACCATTTGTTAAGATATTTTGCTACATGATTTTACATCAGCATGCCATCAATCATAAAGTATTTACAGCCCAATGAAGGGTTTTGGTTTGTTTGTTTGTAAGTTTACAGTGGAACCTTTTTACTTCTAATGTCAAACATGAAAAAAATTACCTTCTGCATTGGCTCTCACATATAATGGTAGATTAATTTTACAAAGGAAAGACACATATTTTTGAAAATGTTATATTTTAAACATTATTCTGAAAAAACTATTTCTGGTCAAATTTTCATAAGAATAAACATTACCAAATTTTGCATGTATTAAGCAAAAGTGTTGATATCCAGACTAAGAAAAAGTCCAGTTATAACTAAAAAATTACAAAGACCTATTGTGAAAAAAAATGGTGAGAAACATAATATCTTTTATGAAAAATTTTACCTACTTTTGTCCAAAGTGAAATTACTCTGATCCTCTCCTCAGTAAGGAATATTCTTCTTTTGCTGTCCCTTCTCTTGATCCTATGGTCTCTCATTAAGGCCAACACCTCCTAACTGTGATGAAATGCCTAAAGTCCATAAACTAATTATAAAGTTAATATAGTTAGGGACAGCTCTAAATTGGGTGTGTCAGTGTATGTTTTTCATTTTAGAGTCAGTAAGCTATTACTATTTCAAATCCTCATGTGCATCTCACCCCTGAGAGCTAAGAAAATAGTATTTCAGTTCATACAACATAAAAGGTAAAAACAGGTATAGAGGTGAAATTTGCTCATAACCCTGGATGGAACGTATGCTGGACTGTAAGAGTTGGTGGGCTTGTGTTCTAATTTAGTCCACCCCTGATTACCTGTATGACATTGGACAAGACTTGTAACAGGTTCAACTGAGTGTGGGACAACCAGTGCAGACAATTTTTCCAAGGAGTTTTTGTATAAAGGACATGTGTAATGGTTCTATGGAGGAAGGTGCAAGGGATCAAGTAGGTTTATATTTTAAGGTGGGTAATTTTAAAGAAATTCACCATACTAAAGGAAAAGGAAACAATCCACTAAAAGCCTGAGTGAAGCAGAGTAATGGGTTTAATGGGACAGAAATGTGTGGCCATAAGTCTTCAGCTTCTTTGGGTAAATATCAAGGAGTGTGATTGCTGACCCTATGGTAAGAGTATGTCTAGTTTTGTAACAAACCGCCAAACTGACTTCCAAAGTGGCGGTACCATTTTGAATTCCTAAAGCAATGAATGAAAATTCCTATTGCTTTACATCCTCACTTGTATTTGGTGTTGTCAGTGTTCTGAAGTTTCCTCAGCCATTTTTTCTTGCTGTTGAGAATCCTGAGCCTTTTGACCTATAGAATTTCCTAATTACTAGATTTGGTAGATTGCACCATGTGGCATTTGAAAAATGTTTCTTTATCTTCCTAATTTACTATAAAAGTATTAGCTAGATGTAGAAGTTTGATTTTATTCTTCTTCAGCAGGGATATGACCAGAATAATTCATGGGTGGTGCCATGTACTATATATATCACTGCATATGTCAACTTCCATAAAGTAAACTAAGGCAAGCTTGAATTACCAGAAATTGAGTTTATTCAGGAGTAGCAAAGGAATTGCAGTTCAGGGCACACAAACTGTGGCAAGCTACAGGAGAGTCCATTGAGGGTTTGGTGTGAGCCGTTTTATGGGCAAGGAGCACAAAGAGGGAGGAGTTTAGCTGGTGTCCAAGCAGCAAGTTCATTAGCTTGAGGATGGGGAGAGGTTCTTTTAGGACATTCAGTTGTTCAGGGATACATTTTGGTTTGTACATCAGGCATTTTCGGGAAATCAGTCTCTCAGTCCTTAGGTTTTGTTTTCCTGAGGACTCATGTATGAGATTCTCCAATTCATATCTTTTTCTTTCCATTTTATTTTATTTTACTTTATTTATTTTATTCATTGGTTATTTGAAAGAATATTGTTTCTTACAAATATTTGTTCATTTACCAAGTCTCCTTCTTTTTTAAAATAAATTTTAATTCAATTTATTTAAACTAAATCCAAAACAGCTCACCCATTTCTACTAACCTCACGTGCACCCCCACCCCCGCCCGGCAACCATCAATCTGTTTTCTGAATCTATGAACTCAGTTTTTTAAAAATTTATTTTTAGGGCTTCCCTGGTGGCGCAGTGGTTGGGAGTCCGCCTGCCGATGCAGGGGACATGGGTTCGTGCCCCGGTGCGGGAGGATCCCGCATGCCGCGGAGCGGCTGGGCCCGTGAGCCATGGCCGCTGGGCCTGCGCGTCCGGAGCCTGTGCTCTGCAGCGGGAGAGGCCACAACAGTGAGAGTCCCGTGTACCAAAAAAAAAAAAATTTTTCTTTAGATTCCACATGTAAGAGGTATATGTCTTTCTCTGTGTTTCTCTGTTCACTTAGCATAATGCACTTGAGGTCCATCCATGCTTTTGCATATGTCAAAATTTCATTATTTTCTATGGCTGAGTAATACTCCATTTCCTTTATCCATTCATCCATTGATGGGCACTTAGTTTTTTTGCATATCTTGGCTATCATAAATAATGCTGCCGTGAACGTGTAGGTGTATTATTTCAAATTAGTATTTTAGTTTTCTTCAGCTGTGGAATTCAGAAGTGGAATGTCTGGATCATATGGTAGTTCTACTTAAAAATTTTTAAGGAACCTCCATATTGTTTTCCACGGTGGCTACACCAATTTACATTCCCAGCAACAGCGCACAGGGTTCCCTTTTCTCCACATTCTTGCCAACACTTGTTATTTGTAGTCTTTCTGAATAGCCATTCTAATAAGTGTGAGGTGATATCTCACTGTGGTTTTATTTGCATTTCTCTGATGATTAATGATGGCGAGCATCTTTTCATGTACCTGTTGACCTTCTGCAAGTCTTCTTTGGAAAAATGTCTATTCAGATCTTCTTCCTATTTTTTCAAACTAATAGCCTGGTTTCTCTCTATTGAGTTGTATGAGTTCTTTGTATATTTTGGTTATTAGCCCCTTAACAGATACACTATTTGCAAATATTTCCTTCTATTCAATAGGCTGCCATTCCTAGGCAAGTAACTTAAAAAAATTTTTTTTTACAGATACACATTGTATTTTATTTCTTATTTAATAAAGTAACTTTATATCCATAAATATCACAAACAAAAAATGGATATGGCCATTCAGCCTTTTTCCTCAATTTATAATAGTTTCTGGGAGAAAAAAATCTTAATTGAAGTTTACTTTACTCACAATATTATATTAGTTTTAGGTTACAGCATAGCATTTCAGTATTTTTATAATTATACTCTATTAAAAGTTATAACAAGATAATGGCTATAATTCCCTGTGCTCTATAATGTATCCTTATTGCTTACTTATTTTATACATAGTAGTTTATATCTCTTAATCCCAAACCCCTAACTTTTCCCTAGCCCCCTCCCTCTTCCTACTGGTAATTACCAGTTTGTTTTCTATATCTGTGAGTCTGTTTCTGTTTTGCAACACACATTTGTTTGTTTTATTTTTTAGATTCCACATATAAGCGATATCACATGGTACTTGTCTTTCTCTGTCTGACTTATTTCACTAAGCGTAATGTTCTCTAGGTCCATCCATGTTGCTGCAAATGACAATATTTCATTCTTTTTATGACTGAGTAATAATCATATATGTATATCACATCTTCTTTACCAAATCATCTGTTGAGGGACACTTGGGTTGCTTCAGTATCTTGGCTATTGTAAATAGTGCTGCTATATTGGGGTGCATATATCTTTTCAAATTAGTGTTTTCATTTTTTACAGATATTTGCCCAGGAGTGTAATTGCTGGATCATATGGTAGTTCTATTTTGAGTTTTTTGAGGAAACTCCATACTGCACCAATTTACATTCCTATCAACAGTGTACAAGTGTTCCCTTTTCTCCATGTCCTAGACAGCATTTGTTTTTTGTAGACTTGTTTTTTGAATTGTACACTTTTTTTATTATATAAGTTTCAAGTGTATAGCATTATAGTTCAAAATCTGTATACACTACAGAGTGATCACCACCACAAGTCTAGTTACCATCCATCACCATACAATTGATGTTTTTCAGTCATTTCACCCACCCCACAACCACCTTCCCCTCTGGTAACCACTAATCTGTTATGAGTTTGTTTTATTTTGTTTGTTCATTGTTTTTGTTTCTTAGATTCTATAGATGAGTGAAGTCATATGGTATTTGTCTTTCTCCCTCTGACTTGTTTCACTTAGCATAATACACTTAAGGTCCATCCATGTCATTGCACATGGTAAGATTCCATTCTTTTTATGGATGAGTAATATTTCATTGCATGTATACCACATTGATGATGGCCATTCTGACAGGTGTGAGGTAATATCTCATTGTCGTTTTGATTTGCATTTCTCTAATAATTAGTGATGGTGAGCATCTTTTCATGTGTCTGTTAGCCATCTGTAGGTTTTTTTTGGAAACATGTCTGTACAGGATTTCTGCCCCCTTTTTTTTTTTTTTTTTTTTTTTTTTTTTTTTTTTTTTTTTGGTATTCTCCTGGAGAAAGAAAACATAGAATGTCTTTCACACAGCTTACCCCAACCAAAATCAAAATGACCTGCTTCAGAAGGAAAAGAAGGAAATTCCTCCCCTTCTTTTATAAATGGGACACAAACCCGTGTCCCCTGCATCGGCAGGCAGACTCTCAACCACTGCGCCACCAGGGAAGCTCTCTGCCCCTTTTTGATTGGGTTGTTTGTTTTTATGGTATTGAGTTTTATGGGCTGTTTATGTATTCTGAATATTAACTCCTCATCAGTTATATCATTTGCAAATATCTTCTCTCACTTTTTAGGTTATTTTCTCATTGTGCAGATGGTTTCCTTTGCTGCACCCAAGCTTTTAAGTTTAATTATGTACCATTTGTTTATTTTTTGCTTTTATTTCTTTTGCCTTAGGAGATAGATCCAAAAAATATTGCTATGATTTATGTTCTCTTCTAGGTTTATGGTTTCAGGTCTTACACTTAGGTCTTTGAACCATTTTGAGTTTATTTTTGTAGATGGTGTGAGGAAAGGCTTTTACATGTAGCTGTTCTGTTTTCCCAGGACCTCTTGTTAAAGAGACTGTCTTTTCTTATTTTATATTCTTGCCTTCTTTGTGGTAGATTAATTGACCATAGGTGTGTGGGTTTATTTCTGGCATTCTACTCTGTTCCATTGATCCATGTGTCTGTTTTGTGCCAGTACCATGCTGTTTTGATTACTGTAGCTGTGTACTATAGTCTGAAGTCAGGGAGGGTGATACCTCCAGTTTTGTTCTTTTTTCTCAAGATTGCTTTGGCAATTTGTGTTCTTTTATGGTTCCATATGAATTTTAAGATTATTTGTACTAGTTCTGTGAAACATATTATGGGTATTTTGATAGAGGTTGCATTAAATCTATAGATTGCTTTGGGTAATATGGCCATTTTAACAATATTAATTCTTTCAATTCAAGAGCATGGAATATCTTTGCATAGTTTTTGGTATTATCTTTAGTTTCCTTCATCAGTGTTTTATAGTTTTCAGAGTACAAATCGTTCATCTCCTTGATTGGTTGTTTATTCCTAGGTATTTTTTTCCTTTTGATGCAATTTTAAATGGGACTTTTTTTAACTTTCTTTTTCTGATAGTTCATTCTTAGTGAAAAGAAAAACAACAGATTTCTGTATATTAAACATGTAGTCTGCAACTTTGCTGAATTCATTTATTAGTTCTAATAGTTTTGAGGTGGAGACTTCAATGTTTTCTACATAAAGTATCATGTCATCTGCAAAAAGTGACAGTTTTACTTCTTCCCTTCCAATTTGGAAGCCTTTTATTTCTTTTTCTTGTCTGATTGTTGTGGCTAAGACTTCTAGTACTATGTTAAATAGATGTGGTGAGAGTGGACTGGGAGGTTTCTTCTGTGTGCCATGATCAAGTCTTCTCCCCAGTTGTAGGTGCTCCAATTCCAGTGCTGCACTGTGAGGTAGAGAGATCATGGCTGGAGTGTTCTCTGTGCTCTGGTTAGGGCATGTACTGAGGTAGCTCCAAAAATCCAGGGCAGACACTGGAGCATACCTCTCTCTGCCCTCTCCACCCTGCTTTGAGGGCAAGCCAGTGCATGTGCAGTCCTCAAGAGCTGAGTCCAGCCTCCACAGAACCCTCATTTTAGTTTCAGTGTTCCTTCAACCAACCAAGGGTTTCATTTCCCCAGAGTAGAAACACAGGATTGAGGTGTCCAATCTGTGGCTCAAACTGCTTACTCCCCAGGTCCAGTGTTCACCCTTGTAGTCTCCCTGTTTCTCTGAGTCACCTGCCAGGGGCACAGGTCCCAACCAGACTGCTTTTCTTCCCTTCCTACCTAATTATGCATGTATCTTTCTTATAGCCTTGGTTGTACACGTGTACTTCTGCTACTTTCCATTTAGTTTTCAGTGAGAATTGTTCCACGTGTAGATGTATTTTTGATGTGTTTGTGGGGAGAGGTGAGCTCCACATCCTCTAACTCTGACATCTTGATTGATCTCTACAAGCAACTTTTATTTTTTTTCAATGTTTCAAATGTTTTCAACTAATTTACAAAAGAAATATAGTTTTTCCTATTTTTAAATTTTCCTACACATTTGTAACTGACAGCAAGAATGTCTTTAATGTTTCAACAAAAAAATTTAAAGGCCATTGAACAATCATAATTTTTCCACTGCTTTTTTTTTTAATGGAAAAGCACTTTATTTTAAATATAGCAGTGTGTACGTGTCAATCCCAAACTCCCAATCTATTCCTTCCCCCCTCCCTTCCCCACTGATAACCATAAGTTTGTTCTCTAAGTCTGTGAGTCTATTTCTGTTTTGTAAATAAATTTATTTGTATCATTTATTTTTAGATTCTGCATATACAGCGATATCATATGATATTTGTGTTTCTTTGTCTGACTTATCTCAAAAGCTTTTGCACAGCAAAGGAACCATAAACAAAATGAAAAGACAACACACAGAATGGGAGAGAATATTTGCAAATGATGTGATCGACAATGGATTAGTCTTCAAAATTTACAAACAGCCCATGCAGCTCAATATCAAGAAAACAAACAACCGAATGAAGAAATGGGCAGAAGTCCTAAATAGACATTTCTCCAAAGAAGACATACAGGTGGCCAAGAGGTACATGAAAAGATGCTCAATGTTGCTAATTTTTAGAGAAATGTAAATCAAAACTACAATGAGGGCTTCCCTGGTGGCTCAGTGGTTGAGGGTCCACCTGCCGATGCAGGGGACATGGGTTCGTGCCCCGGTCTGGGAAGATCCCACATGCCGCGGAGTGGCTAGGCCTGTGAGCCATGGCCGCTGAGCCTGCGTGTCCGGGGCCTGTGCTCTGCAACGGGAGAGGCCACAACAGTGAGAGGCCTGTGTACCAAAGAAAAAACAAAAAAACAAAAAACCCAAAAAACTACAATAAGATATCACCTCATACCAGTCAGAATGTCCATCATCAAAAAATCTGCAAACTATAAATGCTGAAGAGGTTGTGGAGAAAAGGGAACCCTCCTACACTGTTGGTGGGAATGTAAATTGGTATTGCCACTATGGAGAACAGTATGGAGCTTCCTTAAAAATCTAAGAATGCAGCTATCATATGATCCAGCAATCCCACACTTGAGCATATATCTGGAGAAAAACATGGTTCAAAAGGATACATGCACCCCAATGTTCACTGCAGCACTGTTTACAGTAGCCAAGACATGGAAGCAACCTAAATGTCCATCGACAGAAGAATGCATAAAGAAGATATGGTACATGTATACAATGGAATATTACTCAGCCATTAAAAAGAATGAAAACGCAAGCATCTTTTATTTATTTATTTATTTATTTTTGATTAATTTTTATTGGCGTAAAGTTGTTTTACAATGTTGTGTTAGTTTCTTCTGCACAGCAAAATGAATCAGCTATACATATACATATATCTCCTGTTTTGGATTTCCTTCTCATTTAGGTCACCACAGAACATTGAGTAGAGTTCCCCGTTCTATACAGTAGGTTCTCATTAGTTATGTATTTTATACATATTAGTGTATATATGTCAATCCCAATCTCCCAGTTCACCTCACCATGCCCCCCGCCTTTTCTCCTTGGTGTCCATACCTTTGTTCTCTACATTTGTGTCTCTATTCCTGAATGCAAGCAACTTTTAAATTGCCACCTTGATATAAAATCACCTCTGAGGATTTCAAATAAACATGACATTAGATAGATTAACTTCAAATCACACATTTCATTTGGAAATGAGTTCTTGTCAGAAGCAATGTTTATGAGAAATGATGACAGAAAGCATTTAGTTGTCCATAAGTTGAAGCACTGATAGAAGCCTGATGGTCAAAGATAATGTAGTAAAACTCAGAATCATTGACATAAATATAATTAATAATTATATAATTATGTGTAACACATCCTTAATTTTATATATCATATATGTGTATGTGTATAATATATACACAATGAGAACAAACTATTGTCTGCCTTGTATTGTAGAAGACCAGTAGAGACAGCTACTTGTGAGCAGATTGATTCACTAGGATGGTGTCATAGCTGAAATTGTGAGCTGGTAACTATCCTGTCAACTATCCTGGGACAGCTGTGATGATAGTAGCCACGACAGGCACAGTGTAGGGGATTCTCTACTTTTATATCTATTCTCCAAGACCACTATGGCCATATGAGCATGTGGAGAAAGAAAGATGCTAATTTTCATAGCAAGAAGTTGCCCTCTCCCTGATTGTTAGAAGATTTTTGGTATGCATTTCTGCCTTTGGGCCCAAGCAATCCTCTGGCTTTGTTCAGGCATTGATCCTGGTGGATGAACTTGCTCTGCAACTGATTTATGTTCTGAGATATAGCCAACTCTTTTTCTTGTTAATAGTGACCTTGAAGTGTTGTGTTCAGAGGTGTCCCACAGATGAATTTCCTTCTCAACTGCTTACCCAATGTTCAAGGCTTCAGAGTCTTATACTAACAGGCTGGGTACCTTTCTCAACAGGCCACAGGGACCAACTCCTAGATGCTATTGTAGGAAATTGAGGAACACTGTGGGTAAGGGAATTCAGGGAAATTTTAAACACACTGGTCTTCAGATCCACATACTCATGCATCCAAGCTTATCCTATACAAGTGTGTCCTGGCCCAGCTCTGGTATGCCCAACTTTGTAGAAATGGGGGTTTATAAAGTTCCCTGGATATACTTGTTATTTGGGGTTATACTTGAAGTAGATAGTTATTATATCCCTGCTGCTTTTTAGTTGCTTCTCTTAGAGTCAGCGATACCCCTACAACATCATTTATTTAGAATGTTCTCAAATGGTGTTCCCACATAGAAGTGTTCTGGACTCAAAATAGTGAGAAGATGCTGGGGAAATAAAGGCAGGAAGAATTCTATACTGAGGGACTCTCAGAGACTGTACATACTGATGGGTATTGCAAACCTTCTAGAGACAGACATGGCATGTCATATTCCCCCAAATTAGATTAGGATTGGGAAATGCCACCCTTGGGTGTAATGTATCAGGTCTTGTTTTCAAGTTTTGAACTTTTGTAGCTATCCTAGCAGCAGAAACTAGCCCATGTGAAGTTCTTTATGGGGTACACCACTTCCCCATAAAGATTTTTCTGATGTGTACTCATGCCACAACCCTCCTTCCCCATCATTACAGAACACAATGTCTTTTCCCCTCATCAAATTATTATTTGATTATTACTTCTCTCTCATTTATCACTTAAATTCATTTTCATAGATAGTGGCTTGAATGTCTATTACCCCATCTAAGTTGCAAGTTTCTTTAATGTATATGGACCAGGCATCATCCACTTAGTGTGGAGTTTACTAACTGAAAGGCTGTGGGTCATATCCAGCCCTCAGACAGGTTTTGTTGGCCTGAAGAGTATCAGAAAAATAATAAATTCTTTTTGAATTAGTTGACAATATCAAAATTTGAAGATGTATATCTTTGCTTGAAAAACTAGAAGAGCTGGCAGATATGGGTTGACATTCCTGCATGGCAAAATTAGCAGAAGCTGAATAGTGAATGCCTTCCTTAGCTAGGGCATGCACTGTCTTGTACATCAGGTTTCCATCTGGTCTGCTTCTTAAATTTGTTTCGTCTTCTCCCCTTAAGTGTATTTGAGTGGATGACCCTTGTTCTTGGGCCTAACTAAGCAAAAGAAATACGGTAGACTCTCAATAAATGAGTTGACTTGTTTAAAATTGAAGTGTTTCTTAGTTTAGGTTCTCCCAGAAGCAGACCCACAGACTAGGATTAAAATTCAAAGAGTTTATTTAAGATGTGAAGGAAATACCTGTATGCAAGTGAGAAAGTGATTTAAAGAAAAGAAAAAAGGGTGCTTTTGGCCAGCCACCACCTGTAGGTAACTAGAGATTGATCTTTCTGGGAAATTCTGGAAGTAGTGGAAAATATACATCTTAGAGTTATCCTAACTGAGGGTTAAGAGAACTGGAATATTTATATACCAACTTCTGTCATTCAGACCCTGGGGGGTATAATTTTTCACCATATTCATTCTGCAACTCACAAAGAGCAGCTCTCTGAGATTTTGGGAAAAACCTTCAGTAAAGAGATGCTGATTTAGCATTTGGCACTCAGACAGAAGTTGGAATGGCAAGATTCTTAGAACATTAACAAGTCACTGACAATGACCCCTACAAAGTGAATTAAACTGATTGAAAAGAAAAGAAGGAAAATTTGAGCATTTAAACTCATAAACACATAGTTAATAACTATCTTTGTTCCTCATGCTACCCATCTCCCTGATATAAATCACAGTGTAAAATTATGAAGTTTGGGAACTGTAAAAGGTATTTTATTTGTATGTAACTTTCATTCTGAAAGTTGCCACAAAGCCTGAAATGGAAGCTTCATGTCTGCATGAAATTTTCTCTATTATGTCTATGACGAACTTAATTTTTCTTGAATATTAAAACCTGCCGATTACTATGAAAGTAAAACAAACAAACAGACGAAAACCACTACATGGTTGGGAAAACCTTTTCTTCTGTTTTATCTAGAAAGACCCCTAAGTATGGAAGCTGCTCCTTTTGTATCTTTATTTTCCTTCCAGACTTCCAAATGTTCATTTTAACTTGGTCACATAAGGATGACAATGCCCATAGCAGACCAGACCATAGGGTGACAGGGACCTTGTGTACCTTTAGATATGGCCCTGTCCAGAATTCACATAGGAAAGTAAGAAAATCATTGTACTTATTGATGTAAATACATTTGTAATTTCATTCAATATTTGCAACTAAAAATTATTTACTGTTGAAAACTGTTCTAAGTTAAAAGGAAAAACCATTCAAGATCATCAAAGTGTATTCCACAGGTAAAGTGATGTCTGTGTCTCATTCTGTTGATTGAAATGTGTTCCTTTCATAAACAATCATAAAAGCTTCAAGATAGATACATCTGTTTTCAGAAAGGGGAGAGGAATAATGAAATTGAGCTCCACTAGAAATTCAGAAAAAGCAGAAAGTTTCATTTTCCTTCCCTTTCAAGTGGGAATATAGTTAACTTCTGGCAACTTCCCTGACTCTTTTTTTTTTTTTTTTCCGGTACGCGGGCCTCTCACTGTTGTGGCCTCTCCCATTGCGGAGCACTGGCTCCGGATGCACAGGCTCAGCAGCCATGGCTCACAGGCCCAGCCGCGGTTCCCGGACCGGGACACGAACCCATGTCCCCTGCATCGGCAGGCAGACTCTCAACCACTGCGCCACCAGGGAAGTACCCCTCTGACTCTTTTTGTGCCTTTGTTTCTGTGCAGTTATCTGAAGTCCCTCTGAGCCTGTGAGTCTTATTAGCTTCTAGAAGCAAGATTTGGGTGCAGTTTTTGTTTAAAAAGAAAAAGAAAAGAAAAATGCTTGCTTTCCCCCCCCCCCTTTTCTTTCCTAAAGAGTATTGATTTCCCTTAGGAACTAACAGAATATCTCTAGGCAAGCCTGACTTGGAATTCATGCAGTATTGAAACTCAAACTGCAACTGTTTTTTCCTTTATTATTTATTTATTTGTGTGCTATACTTTACTGGAATTGTTTGAAGCTAACTTATAATTCCTATTAGAAGGCAAGACTTGATGCTCAAGATTTTCTTTTCTTTCTGTTTATCTTTGGATTGTCTTCTAATTTAAAAGAATCAGGATAATTCGATGACATTCTTACTTTTCTAAGAAGAAAATACTATTTCATTCTCTTAATATATGTATGTCTCTATTTTATTATACTTAAAATACGTATAACTAGTTTTCTCAGGTTCTAGTTTTATTTAGGAATTGAAGATTTAATGTAGAGAATAAGAATGCTTCAATAAAGGGAGAGACATTGTCCAAATGATACGAAATAGAAGTTGCCATCATTTTAAAGTTTAATCACCATATAAACAGAACATCAAAACTTAATATTATTGTATAATCTGATGAATAGCATTATTATTTTTTTTTTTTTTTTCTTGCGTTATGCGGGCCTCTCACTGTTGTGGCCTCTCCCATTTGCGGAGCACAGGCTCCGGACGCGCAGGCTCAGTGGCCATGGCTCACGGGCCCAGCCGCTCCGCGGCATGTGGGGTCTTCCCAAAACGGGGCATGAACCCGCGTCTCCTGCATCGGCAGGCGGACTCTCAAGCACTGCGCCACCAGGGAAGCCCGCATTATATTTTTTATTGACATAAAAACATTTAAAATGTTAACATTAAAACAAGTCAAAACAAATTTGGTTATTTTTATATATATCCAATGTACATCTTTTCAGATACCTAAGCAAATACTGGTTTTGACATACATCTGTTCGGAAATGAGAACATTATTAGAAGAGTGAGTGCTTTCTACAGGGTATGTGGTTTGTATACACATTCTTACTAAATGGGAACTAAGAAGTACCAAAGCCTGGAGTTGCTTATTAATATTTAGAACATAAGCACGTCAAGTTGACTTGAAAGTGATGAAAGAAACAGATGTTTTGCTTGAAGTATATATGTTTCATGTATACCTGTCAGTTTGTTCCAAGAAGGCAGCTCTCAGAAATTGAAGAAGAAAAACAGGAATAAAGACGCAGACGTAGAGAATGGACTTGAGCATGAGGGGAGGGGGAAAGGTAAGCCGGGACAAAGAGAGTGCCATGGACTTATATATACTAACAAATGTGCTCGGTGCTTTGTGATCACCTAGAGGGGTGGGATAGGGAGGGTGGGAGGGAGATGAAAGAGGGAGGAGATATGGGGATATATGTATTCTTATAGCTGATTCACTTTGTTATAAAGCAGAAACTAACACACCATTGTAAAGTAATTATACTCCAATAAAGATGATTAAAAAAAAAAGAAGAAAAACTCCCCTGCACCCACATCTCCTTCCAAAACAGCAAACCAACAAGCCAATAAAAGTCAGCTGTTCAATATAGTTTGGCTATAAATAAAGGTGACTTGCTGGGATTGGTGGATTACAGCAAATGTGAAATAAAATGTATAATTAGTTTCAGTATGCTGCATCTCCAGTTCCATTTCCATTACTGTTTTATAAAATCTGAGGGCTCTGATGTAAATACTACATATCTTATTCTTTCTTAATTGTATAATCTTAGAGTGATTATAGGAATAATATAGTCTTGTTGTTCTTAATCATTTTGGAGTGATGGGATGTTTGAAATTGTTATTTAAAAAAATCTATGGGCTTTTTATGTAGAAAAATGTACAAGATCCATACAAAATTCAAGGAGTTAACACACTTCAGTAATTTCATCTCTAGACTCTAGAGATCTATAGGCTTGTATTAAGAACCTCTTATATAATTCAACTTTATATAAACAAAATGTTAGCATCTATTTTTAAGAGACATCTTAAGTAACTTGCTAATTTTGAGATTAGTCATTATTTAGGTAAATATCATCTTCCTTATTCAGACCTATTGTGGAGCACAATATGATGATTGTTATGAAAATGCTTGGTAAGTTTATAAATGGGATTCATTCACTTGTCAAATATTTATTAAGCATTGGCTATATGTTAAGTATTGTTCAATGGCCTAAAGGTGTCAATCTGAAGAAAAGAGGATATAGAAAAAGGACACATGCTGGACATGGGTCTATATCTTGGATTTATCTTACTAGTTAGTTCCTATAGCTTTCTTTATATATATATTTACATAATATATATGGATATAAATATTTCATATATTTATATATTTTAACATATATATTATATGTTATATAATATTTATGTTTTTATGTAGTTATTTTCATTTAGGTATTATATAATTATATATAATTATGTAAATTTATATATTTATACATTTACTATAAATTTATATAAAATAATTTTATCATTTAAAATTATTTAAATATGAAATGATATATATTCCAAGGCTTATAAAGGATTAAATAGCAGGGAAAAATATGGAGAGAAAAGTATGACAGAGGATCTACTGTTATACTTGATATACGTTTGGTACTTGGTTAATATTTGATCCTGTACTCTTTTTGTACCTCCAAAGTAATCCAATAGCTAATGAGACAAACACAGTTGGAGATAAAGAATTATAGTGTGGTAAGTGCTGGAAGATAGGAATGGGTACAAATAAGCACTAAGAAGGAATGCCTAACTCTGTCTTGGGGAATTGATAAGACTTTCATCAAGGAGCAGCTATGTGAACTAAGATGCAGGTCTAAGAAGATTTCTTACTGAAGAAGAAAGGAGAGAGATCTTTGAGGTATGAGAAATGAAGTTAAAATGTGCAAAACTATAGAGTTTAGTGAAAGTCAACAAGTTTGTGCAGCTGGATAGGAAGAATAAGGATTAGGGTGGTATTCATGAGGGTGGGAGAAAAGATGCTAAAATCAAAGTTTGGTCCAGATGTGAAGGGTCACATGTCACATTTGGGAGTGTTCATCTTATCCTTTAGGCTATTAAACATCCTTCAATAGGACTAGAATATGCATTTGAACTATATAAACTTGGGAATATTAGAGTTTCAGTTTTAAATTTGTAAAATGGGAATAACAATAATATGTACTATAAAGGGTTATTTTATGGTGTTTACATATGATAAAGCAGGTGAGCCTTCTTGGAGCTCTGCTTGGCATATGGTTAGCAGTCAATAGATATTAACCATATAGTTAAAAATTATCTCTGAAAATTAAGTATGGTCTCATGTTATTTGGCTATTTGGCATAGAATCCTCAATGAGATTCTTACTCTAGTCAGACAGAGTCATAATATTGCTTCCGGAATAATTTAAATTGTTATGGCACAGATATGGTTTTTTAAAATTAATTTTTATTGGAGTATAGTTGATTTACAATGTTGTGTTAGTTTCTGCTGTACAGCAAAGCGAATCAGTTATACATACACATATATCCACTCTTTCTTAGATTCTTTTCCCTTATAGGTCATTACAGAGCACTGGGTAGAGTTCCTTGTGCTATACAGTGGGTCCTTGTTGGTTACCTTTTATTTTTTTTTTAAACGTCTTTATTGGAATATAATTGCTTTACAATGGTGTGTTAGTTTCTGCTTTATAACAAAGTGAATCAGCTATACATATAGATATATTCCCATATCTCCTCCCACTTGCATCTCCCTCTCACTCTCCCTATCCCACCCCTCTAGGTGGTCACAAAGCATGGAACTGATCTCCTTGTGCTATGCAGCTGCTTCCCACTAGCTATCTATTTTACATTTGGTAGTGTATATATGTCCATGCCACTCTCTCACTTTGTCCCAGCTTACCTTTCCCCCTCCCCGTGTCCTCAAGTCCATTCTCTACGTCTGCATCTTTATTCCTGTCCTGCCCCTAGGTTTTTCAGAATAATTTTCTTTTTTTAATTTCAATATATATGTGTTAGTATACTGTATTTGTTTTTCTCCTTCTGACTTATTTCACTCTGTATGACAGACTCTAGGTCCATCCACTTCACTACAAATAACTCAATTTCGTTTCTTTTTATGGCTAATATTGCATTGTATATGTGTGCCACATCTTCTTTATCCATTCTACTGTTGATGGACACTTAGATTGCTTCCATGTCCTTGTTATTGTAAATAGAGCTGCAATGAACATTGTGGTACATGACTCTTTTTGAATTATGGTTTTCTCAGGGTATATGCCCAGTAGTGGGATTGCTGGGTCGTATGGTAGTTCTACTTTTAGTTTTTTAAGGAACCTCCATACTGTTCTCCATAGTGGCTGTATCAATTTACATTCCCACCAACAGTGCAAGAGGGTTCCCTTTTCTCCACACCCTCTTCAGCATTT
Source organism: Lipotes vexillifer (assembly GCF_000442215.2). Taxonomy (NCBI): domain Eukaryota; kingdom Metazoa; phylum Chordata; class Mammalia; order Artiodactyla; family Lipotidae; genus Lipotes; species Lipotes vexillifer. Next base: position 1,891,449 of record NW_006791661.1, read on the forward strand.
ATTGTTTGTAGATTTTTTGATGATGGCCATTTTGACTTGTGTGAGGTGATACCTCATTGTAGCTTTGATTTGCATTTCTCTAATGATTAGCAATGTTGAGTTCATTAAGACAGATCAGAAAATATAACTTTTGATTTGCAAGAGAAGGATTTTATTAGGAGAAGAAAGATTCTTGAGAATCAACCAAGGCTCTGAATAATGCAGGGTATAAAGTTTATTTTCTAAAAAAAGATCAGAATGATGATGAAGAAAGACTACATTGCTTACATTCTGGAGGCTAGATGAACTTCATGTGGGCTGTGGGGAAGGCAGAGAAGACTTGGATTGAGGTGTGTCTTTAAGAAGTCCTATTGGTTCTGGGACGGGGAACTCTTCCTAGGAAATCCACTGAGAGTGAATTCAGTAGCAGCAGGACTGTCCAGCATCTTTGGTTGCCAGTGCCAAGGAGCCTCATAAAAGACAAGCTGAGGCATTTGAGTTTCTTTGCTTATGAAGTGAGCATTGAATGTTTCCTGTGCTGAGGAGTCATTTAGTTGACCTTCCCATCACTCTTAGTGGAGGGTCTTCCATCAATAGCTGCCTGAGTTGTTGTCTGGGTATTTTCCTACAGAAGGTTCTTTTCTCTTTGTCCTTCCTGAATCCTATTTGAACAGCAATGCACATACATTCCCTTTCTAATTGTTCAAGTACATTTGAAACCCCAGAGATTGATGGCAGAAATTAACACAAGATTGTAAAACAACGATGCTTTAATAAAAAAAAGAAAGAAAGGAAAGAAGCATGGAAGAAAAGAAAGAAAAAGAAAGAAAGAAAGAAAAAGAAAGAAAGAAAGAAAGAAAGAAAGAAAGAAAGAAAGAAAGAAAATGAAAGAAAGAAAGAAAAAGAAAGAAAGAATTGACAGGAGAGTCATTTTGGTGGTATGAAAGGAAAAGTTCTCAGTATCCATAGTGGCCTGATAGGGCAGATATTTTAGTGGCAGAAATGCTAACAGGGATTTTTTTTTTCTTAGTCACAGTTGTATTCTCAGTGCCAAGGAAGGTGATGATATATTGAGGATTATCGGAATTTGAGGTCTAATGCTTTGTTTCCTCTCCAAATTTGGAGATATCATGTGTCAGTAAACTTCCTTAAATCTAGGTTTCTTATCTGAAAATGGATTAATGATACCTAATCTTACCTATTTGTAAAGATTCAATGAGATAATGTATGAGAAGAGTTTACTTTTGTTATTATTATTATTATTCATTAGCATGGCTTTTCCATACAAGACCATATTTGCACTCTTAGTTTTAACTTCTATTCAGTGGCTTGATGGCTATCTTAATGGAGGAGCGTAGAAAAAGTAACATGTCTTCAAAAGATGAAATTAGGTGCTGTGTCAAAGCAGTCAGCATTTTGGACCAAGCCGGAAATCTGATTGAATTTTGAAAGTCAGTGAGGAGGCTGGGCAGGTTAAGATGGTCTACCTCATTGAGACTCCTGTTTCTGAAGTTGTGGCTGGAATGGTTGAGATTTGTATTACTCTTTTTCAATCATCAATAATATTTCCATAAAAGTTTAGTCATTTCTGGGGGAGCATATACATTTAACATGGAAAATATTTGACTTGTGTATTCTCAAGTGTCAAAAAGGAATTGTTGATAATTCTAGCATACTGATATAACACATATATTGATTCTGCAGATAAAACAGAGTCAGATTTCCTTTGATGTTTAACTAATAGTGTAATGTGATCTGATTTGAAAGTAGTTTTTTATAAGAAATTTAACTAAAATCATGTCCTTATTTTCATAATAGTGGAGTAAATTTAATGGATGATAATTAGGTATTTTATAACCCCCTCAATGCAGGACCTCCAAGTATGTATATATTTTATGGAGTTTTCAAACAAATAAAAAATTAAAGCACTGGCTTCTGGAAATGTCCTATGGACAACAATGTTACTATAAAATGCAATGTATATTTTGAATTCTTAACGTTTTTATTAGAGAAGTTACAGTTAATCATTTGATATTTTGAAGAATCTACAATAGAATAATAATTTTATTCAGTTTATTCTCAGAAGATGGTAAAATAATGACAAAGATACTGTGTTGCTGTTATTCATTTGTTTTTCATATGGATGTTCATCTAGTGAATTATTCACTAAATTATATTGTCTATAGATATTTCAAAATCTCAACTAATCAATCTTTCTGAACTCATTTTAATGGGTTTTAGTTTCAGTTCTTTCCATGATTATTAGATTTAATGTCATTAATATGTGTCTTATGGCTATCATGTCCTCTGTAAATCAGTTTTATAAACCAGAGGCAGAGAAGAAGGTCCTAAGATTCCATTCTTTCCTGGACCCTTGATTCTTTGCTTATCCCCTACTTTGGCTTAACTCCTTGCAAATGGTGCTAATAGTAACCAAAAAATAAGAGATTTGGAATTTCTACTTGCTCTAGTCTCTTCTATAATGGTAGCTTATCTAAAGAGTTAGAATGTGGGACTCACTGTTTATGTTATATTATTATCAGTAATTCTCAATGAAACTTTAATTGCTTTAATTTCTGTTCTGAATGTGGATTCTGGGATGTGTGCCAGAAATTCTTTCTTTGAAAATACTAATAAAAATACATCCAGGTTTTGATTTTGCTAACATGTCTCTTTTTTAATGGTTCACTGCATGAAGTGTTAGGGAATTACATGGTTTTTTATCTTCAAATTTTACTGTAAGTTCTAACAGGAGCCTTGCTGAAAAAATTACTCAGGAAACTGACTAGAGGTAAATGAAGCATCTTCAAAAACTATGTTACCAAACTTATATTTTAAATTGTAATTTTTTTTTTTTTAGTTCCCACTATTTAATAAACTACCTCACAGTGAATGACAAGATAGACATGGGGATTAAGTTTCCAGCTGCAGCCTATTTCTTATTTTATTTTCCCTTAGACAGATAATAAGTTCATGGACTATTTAATATTTAGCTCTCTTTTGAAATAGAAGGTTCATCATAAAAATTCAATCTAAAATCAGTGAAAATGTATAAGTTGGGAGTTGTCAACATTATATAGTTAGTAAATTGTATAAACTGATTTCAAAAGGAATAACGTCATAGCTATAGCTCACTTTCTAGAGCAGAAGCGTTTCTAAAAACCTCTCCCTCAATTGGGCTTTATGGTATCAAAAGCCAGACTTCATTGATTTCTCAGCTATTCTTTTGGGAAATGTGTTAAACAAAGGATAGAAGAAAAATCACAGATTAGAATTGGGGAAGTTTTTAGAATCACATCTTTAATGCAGAAAAATACATTTTTATATATTACTTCAATGAGGTATATTTTGTATATCATATAATTCACCCACTGCAAGTATACAATTCAATATTTTTTAGTAAATTTGCAAGTTGTGTAAGCATCACAGTCAATCTGTTTTAGAACATTCCCATCACCCTGATAAGATCCCTCATCTCCACCAACTGTCAAACTCTGTCTCCCACACTCCCTACCTGCTACCACCTCAGGCAACCATTAATGTATTATCTGTCTCTATAGGTTTACCTTTTACGGACATTTCATATAAAAGCAATAATACAATATATGTTCTCTTCTTTCTGGCTTCTTTCACTCAGCATGATGTTTTTGAGGTTTGTGCATGGTGTAGCATGCATCACTAGTTTGTTTCTTTTAATTATTGAATAGTGTTCCATCACATGGATATACTACTACTTTGTCTATCCATTCATCAATGGAGGGCTATTTAGGCTGTTTCTAATTTTTGTTTCTTATATATAAGGCTGCTAAGAACATTTGTGTACAAGTCTCTACGTGAACATATATTTTTTTGGACTGCCACCTAAGAGTGGAATTACTAGGTCTTACGGCAAATATATGTTTAACTGTTTAAGAAACTCTCCAACTGTTTTCTAAAGTGGCTATGCCATTGTAAATCCCCATTAACAATGAATGAGGGGTTTCCTTTCTCACATTCGTTATTGTATGACTATTTTTTAATAGCCATTCTAACAGATGTGAAATGGTTTCTAATTGTGGTTTTGATTTGCATTCCCTAATGACTAATGATGTTGGGTATCTTTCCTTATACTTGTTAGCTATCTTCTTTATTCAAATGTATATTCAATTCTTTTATCTACTTTTGTTGGATTTTTTATTTTTTAATTATTTAGCTATAAATATTCTGTTTATTGATAGGATTCCTTTATCAAGTACATGCTTTACAAGTATTTTTTCTAATCTGTTGCTTATTTTTTCATTTTATTAATAATGTTTTCTGACTGTCATTGTTTGCAGATGACATGATACTATACATAGAGAATCCTAAAGATGCCATCAGGAAACTACTAGAGCTAATCAGTGAATTTGGTAAAGTTGCAGGATACAAAATTAATGCACAGAAACCTATTGCATTCCTATACACTAATGATGCAAAATCTGAAAGAGAAATTAAGGAAACACTCCCATTTACCATTGCAACAAAAAGAATAAAATACCTAGGAATAAACCTACCTAGGGAGACAAAAGACCTGTATGCAGAAAACAATAAGACACCGATGAAAGAAATTAAAAATTATACAAACAGATGGAGAGATATACCATGTTCTTGGATTGGAAGAATCAGTATTGTGAAAATGACTATACTACCCAAAGCAATCTACAGATTCAATGCAATCCCTATTAAATTACTAATGGCATTTTTTACAGAACTAGAAAAAAAAATCTTAAAATTTGTATGGAGGCACAAAAGACCCCGAATAGCCAATGTAGACTTGAGGGAAAAAAATGGAGCTGGAGGAAACAGACTCCCTGACTTCAGACTATACTACAAAGCTACAGTATTCAAGACAACATGGTACTGGTGCAAAAACAGAAGCATAGAACAATGGAACAAGATAGAAAGCTCAGAGATAAACCCATGCACCTATGGTCAACTAATCTATGACAAAGGAGGCAAGGATGTACAATGGAGAAAAGACAGTCTTTTCAATAAGTGGTGCTGGGAAAACTGGGCAGCTACATGTAAAAGAATGAAATTAGAACACTCTCTAACACTATACACAAAAATAAACTCAAAATGGATTAAAGACCTAAATGTAAGGCCAGACACTATAAAACTCTTAGAGGAAAACATAGGCAGAACACACTTTGACGTAAATTGCAGCAAGATCTTTTTTGATCCACCTCCTAGAGTAATGGAAATAAAAACAAAAAAAAAACAAATGAGACCTAATGAAACTTCAAAGTTTTGCACAGCAAAGGAAACCATAAACAAGATGAAAAGACAGCCCTCAGAATGGAAGAAAATATTTGCAAATGAATCAATGGACAAAGGATTAATCTCCAAAATATATAAACAGCTCATGCAGCTCAATATCAAAAAAACAAACAACCCAATCCAAAAATGGGCAGAAGACCTTAATAGACATTTCTCTGAAGAAGACATACAGACGGCCAAGAAGCACATGAAAAGCTTCTCAACATCACTAATTATTAAAGAAATGCAAATCTAACGAGGTATCACCTCACACTGGTTAGAATGGGCATCATCAGAAAATCTACAAACAACAAATGCTTGAGAGGGTGTGGAGAAAAGGGAACCCTCTTGCACTGTTGGTGGGAATGTAAATTGATACAGCCACTATGGAGAACAGTATGGAGGTTCCTTAAAAAACTAAAAGTAGAACTACCATACGACCCAGCAATCCCACTACTGGGCATATACCCTGAGAAAACCATAATTCAAAAAGAGTCATGTACCACAATGTTCATTGCAGCTCTATTTACAATAACCAGGACATGGAAGCAACCTAAGTGTCCATCAACAGTAGAATGGATAAAGAAGATGTGGCACACATATACAATGGAATATTACTCAGCTATAAAAAGGAACGAAATTGGGTCATTTGTTGAGATGTGGATGGATCTAGAGACTGTCATACAGACTGAAGTAAGTCAGAAATAGAAAAACAAATATCGTATATTAACACATACATGTGGAACTTAGAAAAATGGTACAGATGAACCGGTTTGCAGGGCAGAAGTTGAGACACAGATGTAGAGAACAAACGTATGGACACCAAGAGGGGAAAGCAGTGGGGGGGTGGGGGTGGAGGTGTGATGAATTGGGCTATTGGGATTGACATGTACACACTGATGTGTATAAAATTGATTACTGGAAGGAGTTGAGGAAGATGGCAGAAGAGTAAGATGCGGAGATCAACTTCCTCCCCACAGATACATCAGAAATACATCTACATGTGGAAAAACTCCTATAGAACACCCACTGATCCCTGGCAGAAGACCTCAGACCTCCCAAAAGGCAAGAAACTCCCCACATACCTGGGTAGGGCAAAAGAAAAAAGAATAAACAGAGACAAAAGAATAGGGACGGGACCCGCATCTCTGGGAGGGAGCTGTGAAGGAGGAAAGGTTTCCACACACTAGGAAGCCCCTTTGCGGGCGGAGACTGCAGGTGGCAGAGGGGGGAAGCTTCGGATTCGCAGAGGAGAGCGCAGCAACAGGGGTGCGGAGGGCAAAGCAGAGAGATTCCCGCACAGAGGAGCGGTGCCGAACAGCACTCACCAGCCTGAGAGGCTTGTCTGCTCACGTGCTGGGGCAGGTGGGGGCTGGGAGCTGAGGCTCGGGCTACAGTCAGATCGCAGGGAGAGGACCGGGGTTGGCGGCGTGAACACAGCCTGAAGGGGGCTAGTGAACCACGGCTAGCCGGGAGGGCATCCAGGAAAAAGTCCGGGAAAAGAGACTTTTTCTTCCCTCTTTGTTTCCTGGTGCACAAGGAGAGGGGATTAAGAGCGCTGCTTAAAGAACTTGAAGAGACGGGCGTGAGCCGCGGCTATCAGCATGGATCGCAGAGACGGGTATGAGACGCAAATGCTGCTGCTGCTGCCACCAAGAAGCCTGTATGCAACCACAGGTCACTATCCGCACTGCCCCTCCTGGGAGCCTGTGCAGCCCGCCACTGCCATGGTCCCGGGATCCAGGCACAAATTCCCTGGGAGAACACACAGCGTGCCTCAGGCAGGTGCAATGTCCTGCTGGCCTCTGCTGCCACAGGCTCGACCCGCATCCGTAACCCTCCCTCCCCCTGGCCTGAGTGAGCCAGAGCCCCTGAATCAGTTGCTCCTTTAACCCCGTCGTGTCCGAGTGAAGAACAGATGCCCTCAGGTGACCTACACGCAGAGGCGGGGCCAAATACAAAGCTGAACCCTGGGAGCTGTGCACACAAAGAAGAGAAAGGGAAATCTCTCCCAGCAGCTTCAGGAGCAGGGGAAACTTTGCTTTCACCATTTGTCCTAGGGATTTGTCCATCTGTTTTTAATTTTTTTTCTTAATTAAAATTTTTTTCATAATTATTTTTTATTTTAATAGCTTTATTTTATTGTATCTTACTTTATTTTATTTTACCTTCTTTCTTTCTTTCTTTTTTCCCTTTCTTTCTTTCTTTCTTTCTTTCTTTCTTTCTTTCTTTCTTTCTTTCTTTCTTTCTTCTTTTTCTCCCTTTTATTCTGAGCCATGTGGATGAAAGGCTCTTGGTATTCCAGCCAGGAGTCAGTGCTGTGCCTCTGAGGTGGGAGAGCCAACTTCAGGACACTGGTCCACAAGAGACCTCCCAGCTCCACGTAATATCAAACAGTGAAAATCTCCAAGATATCTCCATCTCAACACCAAGACCCAGCTTCACTCAATGACCAGCAAGCTACATTGCTGGACACCCTATGCCAAACAACTAGCAAGACAGGAATACAACCCCACCCATTAGCAGAGAGGCTGCCTAAAATCATGAGGCCACAGACACCCCAAAACACACCACCAAATGTGGACCTACCCACCAGAAAGACAAGATCCGCATTCATCCACCAGAACACGGGCACTAGTCCCCTCTACCAGGAAGCCTACATAACCCACTGAACCAACATTAGTCACTGGGGACAGACACAAAAAACAATGGGAATTACGAACCTGCAGCCTGCAAAAGGGAAACCTCAAACACAATTAGATAAGCAAAATGAGAAGACAGAAAAACACACAGCAGTTGAAGGAATAAGATAAAAACCCACCAGACCTAACAAATGAAGAGGAAATAAGCAGTCTACCAGAAAAAGTATTCATAATAATGATAGTAAAGATGATCCAAAATCTAGGAAATAGAATAGAGAAAATGCAAGCAACATTTAACAAGGACCTAGAAGAAATAAAGATGAAACAAGCAGTGATAAACAGCACAATAAATGAAATTTAAAATACTCTAGAAGGGATCAATAGCAGAATAACTGAGGCAGAAGAACGGATAAGTGACCTGGAAGATAAAGTAGTAGAAATAACTACTGCAGAGCAGAATAAAGAAAACAGAACAAAAAGAACTGAGGACAGTCTCAGAGACCTCTGGGACAACATTAAACGCACCAACATTCAAATTGTAGGGGTCCAAGAAGAAGAAGAGAAAAGGGAAAAGACTGAGAAAATATTTGAAGAGACTATAGTTGAAAACTTCCTTAAAATGGGAAAGGAAATAGTTAATCAAGTCCAGGAAGCACAGATAGTCGGATACAGGATAAATCCAAGGTAAACATGCCAACACACATATTAATCAAACTATCAAAAATTAGATACAAAGAAAACATATTAAAAACAGCAAAGGAAAAGCAACAAATATCATACAAGGGAATCCCCATAAGGTTAACAGCTGATCTTTCAGCAGAAAGTCTGCAAGCCAAAAGGGAGTGGAAGGACATATTTAAAGTGATGAAGGAGAAAAACCTACAACCAAGATTACTCTACCTAGCTAGGATCTCATTCAGATTTGATGGAGAAATTAAAACATTTACAGACAAGCAGAAGTTGAGAGAGTTCAGCACCACCAAACCAGCTTTACAACAAATGCTAAAGGAACTTCTCTAGGCAAGAAACACAAGAGAAGGAAAAGACCTACAATAACGAACCCAAAACAATGAAGAAAATGGGAATAGGAACATACATATCGATAACTACCTTAAATGTAAATGGATTAAATGCTCCCACCAAAAGACACAGACTAGCTGAATGGATACAAAAACAAGATCCATATATATTCTGTCTACAAGAGACTCACTTCAGACCTAGAGATACATACAAACTGAAAATGAGGGAGTGGAAAAAGATATTCCATGCAAATGGAAACCAAAAGAAAGCTGGAGTAGCAATTCTCATATAAGACAAATTAGACTTTAAAATAAAGATTATTAGAAGAGACAAAGAAGGACACTACATAATGATCAAGGGATTGATCCAAGAAGAAGATATAGCAATTGTAAATATTTATGCACCCAACATAGGAGCACCTCAATACATAAGGCAAATACTAACAACCATAAAAGGAGAAATTGACAGTAACACATTCATAGTAGGGGACTTTAACACCCCGCTTTCACCAATGGACAGATCATCCAAAATGAAAATAAATAAGGAAACACAAGTTTTAAATGATACATTAAATAAGATGGACTTAATTGATATTTATAGGACATTCCATCCAAAAACAACAGAATACACATTTTTCTGAAGTGCTCATGGGACATTCTCCAGGATAGATCATATCTTGGGTCATAAATCAAGCCTTGGTCAATTTAAGAAAATTAAAATCGTATCAAGTGTCTTTTCTGACCACAATGCTGTGAGGATAGATATCAATTACAGGAAAAAATCTGTGAAAAATACAAACACATGGAGGCTAAACAATACACTAATTAATAACGAAGTGATCACTGAAGAAAAAACAGGAAATAAAAAAATACCTAGAAACAAATGACAATGGAGACATGACGACCCAAAACCTATGGGATGCAGCAAATGTAGTCCTAAGAGGGAAGTTTATAGCAATACAATCCGACCTTAAGAAACAGGAAACATCTTGAATAAACAACCAAACCCTTCACCTAAAGAAATTAGAGAAAGAAGAACAAAAAAACCCCAAAGTTATCAGAAGGAAAGAAATCATAAAGATCAGATCATAAATAAATGAAAAAGAAATGAAGGAAATGATAGCAAAGATGAATAAAATTAAAAGCTGGTTCTTTGAGAAGATAAACAAAATTGATAAACCATTAGCCAGACTCATCAAGAAAATAAAGGAGAAGACTCAAATCAATAGAATTAGAAATGAAAAAGGAGAAGTAACAAGTGACACTGCAGAAATAAAAAAGATCATGGAAGATTACTACAAGCAAATCTATGCCAATAAAATGGACAACCTGGAAGAAATGGACACATTTTTAGAAAAGCACAACCTGCCAAGATTGAATCAGGAAGAAATAGAAAATATGAACAGATCGATGATAAGCACTGAAATTGAAACTGTGTTTAAAAATCTTCCAACAAATAAAAACCCAGGACAAGATGGCTTCACAGGAGAATTCTATAAAACATTTAGAGAAGAGCTAACACCTATCCTTCTCAAACTCTTCCAAAATATAGCAGAGGGTGGAACATTCCCAAACTCATTCTACAAGGCCATTATCACCGTGATACCACAACCAGACAAGGATGTCACAAAGAAAGAAAACTACAGGCCAATGTCACTGATGAACATAGATGCAAAAATCCTCAACAAAATACTAGCAAACAGAATCCAACAGCACATTAAAAGGATCATACACCATTTTCAAGTGTGGTTTACTCCAGGAATGCAAGGATTCTTCAATATACGCAAATCAATCAATGTGATACACCATATTAAAAAATTGAAGGAGAAAAACCATATGATCATCTCAATAGATGCAGAGAAGGCTTTCAACAAAATTCAACACCCATTTATAATAAAAACCCTGCAGAAAGTAGGCATAGAGAGAACTTTCCTCAACATAATAAAGGCCATATATGACAAACCCACAGCCAACATCGTCCTCAATGGTGAAACTCTGAAAGCATTTCCACTAAGATCAGGAACAAAACAAGGTTGCTGACCCTCAACACTCTTATTCAACATAGTTTTGGAGGTTTTAGCCACAGCAATCAGAGAAGAAAAGGAAATAAAAGGAATCCAAATAGGAAAAGAAGTAAAGCTGTCACTGTTTGCAGATGACATGATACTATACATAGAGAATCCTAAAGATGTTACCAGAAAACTACTGGCGCTAATCAATGAATTTGGCAAAGTAGCAGGATACAAAATTAATGCACTGAAATCTCTGGCATTCCTATACACTAATGATGAAAAATCTGAAAATGAAATCAAGAAAACACTCCCATTTACCACTGCAACAAAAAGAATAAAATATCTAGGAATACACCTACCTAAGGAGACAAAAGACCTGTATGCAGAAAATTATAAGACACTGATGAAAGAAATTAAAGATGATACAAATAGATGGAGAGATATACCATGTTCTTGGATTGTAAGAATCAACATTGTGAAAATGACTCTACTTCCCAAAGCAATCTACAAGTTCAATGCAATCCCTATCAAACTACCACTGGCATTTTTCACATAACTAGAGCAAAAAATTTCACAATTTCTATGGAAACACAAAAGACCCCGAAGAGCCAAAGCAATCTTGAGAACAAAAAATGGAGCTGGAGGAATCAGGCTGCCTGACTTCAGACTATACTACAAAGCTACAGTAATCAAGACAGTATGGTACTGGCACAAAAACAGAAAGATAGATCAATGGAATAGGATAGAAAGCCCAGAGATAAACCCATGCACATATGGTCACCTTATCTTTGATAAAGGTGGCAGGAATATACAGTGGAGAAAGGACAGCCTCTTCAATAAGTGGTGCTGGGAAAACTGGACAGGTATATGTTAGAAGTATGAGATTAGATCACTCCTTAACACCATACACAAAAATTAGCTCAAAATGGATTAAAGACTTAAATGTAAGCCAGAAACTACCAAACTCTTAGAGGAAAACATAGGCAGAACACTCTATGACATAAATCACGGCAAGATCCTTTTTGAACCACCTCCTAGAGAAATGGAAATAAAGACAAAAATAAAGAAATGGGACCTAATGAAACTTTAAAGCTTTTGCATAGCAAAGGAAACCATAAACAAGACCAAAAGACAACCCTCAGAATGGGAGAAAATATTTGCAAATGAAGCAACTGACAGAGGATTAATCTCCAGAATTTACAAGGAGCTCATGTAGCTCAATAAGAAAAAAACAAACAACCCAATCCAAAAATGAGCAGAAGACCTAAATAGACATTTCTCCAAAGAAGATATACCGATTGCCAACAAACACATGAAAGAATGCTCAACATCATTAATCATTAGAGAAATGCAAATCAAAACTACAATGACATATCATCTCATACCAGTCAGAATGGCCATCTTCAAAAAATCTAGAAACAATAAATGCTGGAGAGTGTGTTGAGAAAAGGGAACACTCTTGCACTGCTGGTGGGAATGTGAATTGGTTCAGCCACTATGGAGAACAGTATGGAGGTTCCTTAAAAAACTACAAATAGAACTACCATATGACCCAGCAATCCCACTACTGGGCATATACCCTGAGAAAACCATAATTTAAAGAGTCATGTACCAAAATGTTCATTGCAGCTCTATTTACAATAGCCCGGAGATGGAAAAAACCTAAATGTCCATCATCAGATGAATGGATAAAGAAGATGTGGCATGTATATACAGTGGAATATTACTCACTCATAAAATGAAACGAAATTGAGCTATTTGTAATGAGGTAGATGGGCCTAGAGTCTGTCATACAGAGTGAAGTAAGTCAGAAAGAGAAAGACAAATACCATCTGCTAACACATATATATGGAATTTATGAAAAAAAAGTATCATGAAGAACCTAGGGGTAAGACAGGAATAAAGACACAGACCTACTAGAGAACGGACTTGAGGATATGGGGAGGGGGAAGGGTAAGCTGTGACAAAGTGAGAGAGTGTCATGGACATATATACACTACCAAAAGTAAAATAGATAGCTAGTGGGAAGCAGCTGCATAGCACAGGAAGATCAGCTCAGTGCTTTGTGACCACCTAGAGGGGTGGGATTGTGAGGGTGGGAGGGAGCGAGATGCAAGAGGGAAGAGATATGGGAACATATGTATATGTATAACTGATTCACTTTGTTATAAAGCAGAAACTAACACACCATTGTAAAGCAATTATACTCCAATAAAGATGTAAAAATAAAAAACAGACACAAATTTATCATAAGGAATTATGGTAATTCAGAATTCTGAAAAGGGTCTCAGTGAGCTAAAATCAAGGTGTTGGCACGTGTCCCTTTCTGAAGATTCTAGGGGAGAATATATTACCTTGCTCTTTACACCTTCTAGAGGTTGCCTCTATTTCATTGCTTGTGATGCTCTTCTTCAATGTTCAAAGCCAAAAGAGTGAGTCAAGTTCCAACTCTGATCTAACTGTGACTCCTCCACCTCCCTTTCTCTTCTACTTTTAAACCCTTGTGGTTCCATTGAGCCTTCCTAGATAGCCAAGGACATATTTCTATTTTAAGGATAACTGATTAGCAACTTTGATTCCATATGCAAACTTAATTCCCCTTGGCCGCATACCTGAGCATATTTATAGGTCCTTGGAATTAGGTTATGGACGTCCTTGAGGGGTCATTATCCTGCAGACCACATAAACTATACTTTTGGTGTCACATCTAGGAAACAGTTGCCTAACCAAAGTCCAGAAGATACTTTCCTGCGTTATCTTCCAAAAGTTTTACTATTTTAGCTCATATATTTGTCTATAATAAATTTTGAGTTAATTTTTATTAGATTTTTTCTAAATTTTGAGTTAATTTTTATGTATAGTGTGAGATAAGAGTCTAAGTTCATATTGGAGGTACAATTGTCCCATCACCATCTTTTAACAAAGTTAACTTTTTCTGTATTTAATTGCTTGGTATCTTTGCCAAAAATTAATTAACTGTAAAGGCAAGGCTTTATTTCTAGACTCTCAATTCTGTCCCATTGATATACATGTCTATCCTCTGTCAGTACCACTGTCTTCATAACTATAGCTTTACAGTGAGTTTGAAATTGGAAAGTTAAAGTCTAGTTTTACTCAGTTTTTTTCAAAATTTTCAACTGCATTGTCTTTGCAATCCCTTATAAATTTCTGGACCAATTTTTAATTTATGCAAAAAACCTGCTGGAATTTTGATAGAGTTTATGTTGAATCTATGGGTCTATTGAGAATAATTGTCATCTTAACAACACTGAATCCTTGAATAAATGAACATGGAATGCTTTAGATCTTCTTCTTTTTTTTTTCGCGGTATGCGGGCCTCTTACTGCTGTGGAGCACAGGCTCCGGACACACAGGCTCAGCGGCCATGGCTCATGGGCCCGGCCACTCCGCGGCATGTGGAATCTTCCCGGACCGGGGCACGAACCCGTGTCCCCTGTCTCGGCAGGCAGACTCTCAACCACTGTGCCACCAGGGAAGCCCCCACCTCTGTTCTTTATTACATTATTTGGTTACATTTTTAGAAAGTTTTATAGCTGATATTGACGTTTTTGATTATTTTCTTCTGGATCTGTAATATTCTGGAGTTATTTTATAGGCCTATATAAAGTTAATAATCTTGTTTTTACTATAATTTTAGTTTTGGTAAATGAACAATGGAGTGGAATCTGGACATGGGGCCAAATGTTGTTATTTTTTTTTCCCACAGTGAAATCGTCCCTGGTTGTTACTCGATCCTGGCGTTGAACATCAAAGCTTCAGGTCCCTTTTAGGAAATGTGGACAGCAGAAAATTCTCCGCTGAAAGGATATGGGGGGAGAGCAGCTGATCCCACTACACTTCACAATGTTGAATTATCTGTAAGTAGACTTTTTTTTCTTGTGGTACGCAGGCCTCTCACTGCTGTGGCCTCTCCCTTCTGTGGCCTCTCCCATGGTGGAGCACAGGCTCCAGACGCGCAGGCTCAGCGGCCATGGCTCACGAGCCCAGCCACTCCGCGGCATGTGGGATCTTCCTGGACCAGGGCATGAACCCATGTCCCCTGCATCAGCAGGCAGACTCTCAACCACTGCGCCACCAGGGAAGCCCTAGACATTTTTTTTTTTTATTGAACCATTCAGAAGCTGTAGCACACGTCTGCATTCACAAAATCAGTGTCTGGTACTATCACCCTGGCAGGTTTCTTATCGCTAAATTCCAATTCTCAAAGTGATCTTAGGAGTGTACATTATGCCTGCAACTATAATGCCTTTTCAATTCCTGTTTAAACAGGCGCATTTAGTCTTTCTTTTTTTTTCTATTTGAATGTTCCTGTGTACCTCAAAATGAAGCCTTTAATACTAAATAATTAGGACCATAAACTCTGTGATTGACTATTATCATGCAGTACATGTAGAAGCATTCCTACCAGCTCATTATGATTAATCTGGGGAAGCAGTGTGGTTATAATTAATTTCTACTCTATTCTGTTTCCTATAACAGGAGATGCACACATCTGCTTACACTTAGTGAAGACTTACTACCCTCCGCATCGTTGTCATCTAAATCACAAAAATTACTGATACTGTGCTCAAAATTAAAGAATACTTGTCATGCACTCAAGGGGCATGGACGAACACTGGATATGAGTCAGGAGACTTGAGTTATAGCTTTGGGCACAAGAAATATCTCTTTTCGGAGTAATTTCAAATCTTTTGGCATCAGAATCTTGGTCTTCAAATTTGGATGTTTGAACTAAGTGATGTCTCTATTCCCTTCTTCATCCAAAATTTTTTGAGTCAGTATAAAATTGTCTCTTTTTTTCCTTTTATTTAAAAAAAATTGATTAACTTAACAAATAAGACGTGATCTCAATATGAGGTAAAATAAATCACACAATGCAACTAAGCATAAGTCTCTTCTAACCTACCCTTTATTTCTCTAGCCCTGTCTCACCTCTGAAGAAATCATATTTTTATTTTAATGTGTATCCTTCTAGATCATTTTCTATGCATTATATGTGAATGTAAACTTTTCAAAATGATAAGCTATATTTTTAAGCTGCTGCATAGGCTTTGTCTCATTAATGCACCATAACATATTTAACCTTTATTTTGTTGAATGATATTTATATTATTTCTTATCTTTGAAAATAATTATGATGAAGTCCTCTTTGCATGCTTATGAAATTAATTCTAAAGGGGAAAAACTGACAGGTGAAATTGTTGCATAATAAAGAATGCGTAGTTAAACAATTTAACAGAAATTGTCAAAAATCTCCAAAAAGCTGCAGGATATACTACATAGCTCTCTGTATTTCAGGAATGTTTAAAATGTTGCCAATCTGAGGGCCAAAAATGTGCTGTCTCATTGCTGTTATTTGCTTTTCCATGCTTATTAGTGAAAAGGAGCTGCTTCTTGTTATTATTGTACTTTCATATTTCTGTTTATATTCTTTGCCCAAATTTCTGTTTTGAAACATTAATCTATATAAGGTTTTAATACATTCTAGAAACCAATCCCATTTCTCTTGAATATTAGACAGTTTTTTTTTCCAAATTGCCACTTTCTCTTTACCTTTGCTTGTAGTCATTTTTATGTTATGTTTTGGTTTTGTCAAATGGGGTTTTTCACTTTAAAATAGCTACCAAAATGGATGTGGCTACTTTTTATATAAGAAAGATAGTCTATTGTATGGAGAGCAATCGTGCGCAGATTTATACAAGACCTATTCTATGCAAGCTAATATATCAAAAATAGTAAATGAAGGACAGTAATTTATATAAAAAGAGTAATCCCTTGAGTTTCTTAGCATATCCCATTTGAATATACATTCTATACTTACGTGCTTGTAAAAGTTTGACCAGGAGGCATAAAGGCTTTAAATAGTTATTGTATTTTCTGATTATAAATTAAGAATCAGTATATATACAAAGAAATTTGAGGATAAAAATCACCTGTAATCCCATCATCCAGAAATAGATACATTTAACCTCTCGATGTGAATCTTTGTCTTGTTTCTAAGCAAACATGCAGAAAGAGCAAATATAGTTGCATCCCAGAAATATTGTTATCATTTGTTCACCCCCAAATTACAGAATCATAAATGAAATGCTGAGAGAGGAAACTATGTTTACCTCACATGATCAGTGACGAGGAACCCACTGCTTGAAAAGTGACGAGGAACCCACTGTTTTTTCAAGCGTTGTCCCTCCTTTCTTTTTCCAAGTGTTTTTCCCAAGCACTGTCCCTCCTTTCCTCCCCTTCCTCTCTTCTTCCTTCCTTTCAATTTTTTCCTGATAGCTGTTACATTAGAACAGACCTTCTTTTTGTGCACCCTGAAACCTGTCTCCTTCTAACTTTTTGCTTCTTTTTGCCTTAATTATATTTGGATGTATTTGTTGATGAAACAAATGTATGCTATCGAGAATAACAACTTGGACATAACCACGTGCAATATATACTCACACTACTTGTGTGTATCCTGTAGCTAATGATTATGTCCAAATCCATGAGGGGGCAAGAAACTTACTACTAAGTTTCTGTATCCTTTAGACCCTTCTACCCTCTGTACACAAGAGCCCACTGGCTTGCCATTCTTTCTAATGCTACATTGTTGTTAACAAAAATCTCTTCTGCCGAGAAGACTTTCATTATACCCCTTACCTGGCTAAATTCTACTTGTCCTTCAGTTCCTAGCCAAATGTTAGCACCTCTAGGGAGTTTTCTCTTTCACAGCCCAATGTGAAATTAGATACTTCTACTTTTCTATCTCTCCTGCTCGTCTTTGTCTGGGCATCTATCATATTTCTTTGGAATTGCTTGTTGATTTGTATATAGTCTTCTCCTTAATTGATAAGCATCCTGAGAGCAGGACTTCCCCATTTCTGTTTCCATGGCACCTTGCACTGCTCAGACTAGACTCATAATAAATATTTGTTGAAAGCACAACGAATGACAGAAAGCATAAACAAACTCTCATAATCTCTAGTCTACCTTACAAAGCCCAGTAAAAATGTTCTCCTGATCGAGCCTCAGCTTTCCCCCTTTCTTCCTTCCAAGTAGCAGTCTTTTTTTCCCCCCACCACTTGTGTCCTGCCCTTTCTAATGGAAATCAGTCTCATTTCTGCCTTCTCTAATTCTTACCTCTCTTTTCACATTATCTCAAGGAGACAGCACTGTGAATGAACAGGGAAACTTCCTGCTGTGGAACTTTGTGACTCTCCATACATGAATATTTTGGTCTCTGTTCTATTTATTAAAAATACATGTGTCTATCTATCATCTATATTTAAGGTATGCTAGGTACCAAATTGTTCACAGTTAATATTTTATGAGCTCAGATTTTCCTTTATTTGTATGATTTTCATTTTGTTTGTATTTTCTAAATTCTTCACAATGAAAATGTAATCTTTCATGT
>NW_006791661.1:1910829-1928329 GCF_000442215.2 Lipotes vexillifer
GTAGGGAAAAATAGTTAAATTATTTAGAACATGAATTATTAGATTTGGCAGTGAAGAGGTCCCTAGTGTCCCTCCAGGAAAATTTTAGGGGAAGAGTGAAGGAAAAAGATTGCTAGGAGGCAAGGATTCTAAGCTTACCACTTAAACATTTGGAACTTTTAAAACTTCTTACCCTGCTGAGATGAACTCCAATTTAAATTGAAATATTACAATATGTAGATAAATTTAGAATCCTTCTAATTGGTTGTCAAATGAGTTTCATTTAATTGCTTAGGGAATGGATATAACGCTTACCCTCTTTCACTGTGGAATGAGGTGGCAACATCAGTATCCACGGTTCCATGTACAGGCTCAGAGTCATCATAGCCATGGGGTCTAAGTTCTGTGGGTCCTAGAAGGAATAGTCATATTAAAATACTCTGCACTTTATTGTTTCTTTTGGATCATTTCAGTTTCCATGAAATTAGTTCCTTTTCTCCCTAGACTGTTAAGAATATTTGGAAAATACATGTTCAAGGGCTTCACTCCAGGGCCCTCTGGAGATAACAGGGCAGCACGGTGAGGATGGCATAAGCTTTGGAGTTAGAAAAGCATCAAAGTTGGATTGCCAGTTGCACCACTCACCTGCTGTGTCTTTGAGCTTGTAAATCCCCTAATTCCTCTAAGTCTTAGTTGTTTTTTTTTTTATCAGAATAACAGGGTTCTTATGAGAGTCATGACAAAATTAATATTTGATAATTGTAGATAGTAGTTACCTTCCTCTACTTTTCTCTTGTTTCCTCTTCTGCTACTGGATTTCTTTTATTTTAAATAAATACTTCTTTTTCCTGTGTGAAGGACATGGTCTCCTTAGAGAGACTAATGAAAGCTATGGACTCTCTCTCTCCAGGAAAATGATGCACGCTTTGGCAAAAGTTGACATATAATTTTAGACAATTCATGGATCCCTGTGAAACATTTCCATGGGCTTAGTCCTTAATAAATGTTGCTTTACATTTATAAGCTCAGCTCAGTTCCATTTTTCCTCTTATGCACTCTACCATGGGATTCAAGTCTCAGAGCCTTTTCCAAGGGATGTTGAAGGCTGGGAGTGTGACATCTATCACCATCTACCAGCACATACAGTACAGCAGGTGCCAATGAGCAGAAATGACTACTTGGGGACTAAGATCAGTGTTGTCTTTCTCTTCCAAGGCCTTGTTAATTTTTCTGGGGCTCACTTGTTCAAAGCCACCATTGTTTACCTCCAGGAAGCAAATGAGGATTAAACTCTAGATGATCAGACTCTCTGATGCCTCAGAGCCTGGATTAGCAGCCTTCTTTCGGTTGATTCATCTCTAATCAAAGGAAAGTTAGAGTCAATTTATTAAATCCCTATATTTAAACTCATTTGGTTTGTATTCAGTGTGTTGCAATCTGAAGAGTCAAACAAACAAACAAAGAAACAAACAGAAACAAGCACAGAGCATCTGGCTTTTGATTTTGCCCTTAGGAGTGCTCTCTGGTGGCCAGGGTCCTCTTTGCTTTGCCTGAAGTGTGGGAGACTTCACACATGTTGAAGCAGCTCTCAAACAATGGCAGTGAAGCTGGTGTGTCAGAACCCAGTCCTCTCACCCTCATGGTAAGATACCTCAGAGACCCGTGTTGTACATTGGTGCCCAGAGTTTCCTCAGTTGAGTTATGCTCTAGTTACCCTCAGTTGTAGCTAGTTTGATAAAGCACCCTTTATTGCTTTATTTCCTCTCTTATCTCACTTCTGACTTACCTAACAGTGTTTCCTTCACTCCCAAATAAATTACTTGAATTTGAATTGTCTGTCAGAGTCAGCTTCTGGAAGAACCCAAACTACAACATTATCTAATACACTCAAGGGGCATGCTTTTGGCTCTCACTTACTCTAGGTGGCTCAGTGTCACTGGTGGCCACCCACAAATTGCCTATAGTTGTCCCCAGGCATAGTGACAACCAAAGCACCTGCTCATACCTCCAAATGTCCCCCCAGGGAGCAGTAATACTACTCACATTAGAAAATCACAGATCTACCGGTTAATTTATTTAATTCTAGTTTAAATATGTATACCTAAGTAATTGGCTTATAATTTTAAGTTAAAAGAAGCAAGATAGTTCTACCAGGTTTTGCAAATCATATTGTAATGTTTACTATAATTTCACGTTTACTGTATTTATGTCTGTAATTTATTAGGTTTATAAAAATTGGTTAAGTTCTTGGGGAGCTTTTTTTGTTATTGAGATTATTGAGTTGCATATAAAAGAAAAGCAAATATATTAAATGCATAAATGCTGTTTAAAATATTTAAGGGGATTTAATTAACTAAGATGTAAAATCCCCTTTAAAAGTCATATTTAAAATTTACTGGATTTATAAATAACATCACAAGTTTGTAAATTAAATCTAAATGTTTTGTTAAAAAAAAAAACACCTAAGAGTCTTTAGTAAATTAAATATTAATTTTAAAATTGTAGTAACCCTAAATAATCTTTTCTGTGTTCAATTACCTCAAATAAAGCAACAATTTAACATTAATAGTGTCTAATAAATCTCCTTCTTTATTTGAAAAACTTCCCTAGAATCTTTATCCCTCTTTTATCAAGACTAATTTATTTTTCAAAGCATCCCTCTATATCTCTACCTTCCCCATAAATCCTGCCTTGATTTTTCCAGTTCTTATTTCTTTCTTTACTTTTGAACTTCTACTGTATTAACAGTTTATGTGGTACAATTTTACCACAATCTAATTTCTTATGCTATCATTCTATTATTATTTTCCACATATGTTGGTGTACTCTTACAACTAGATTGATAGTTCTTTCATAGTTCTTTCATGCCTTTCACTTCTTTTGAATCACCCAAGAGCCCTGCCAGGACTCATTCTACCCTCTCTCATTTTGCAGCACCCCAACTCCAGAGATCCTGACAGGCTCGTTTCCTAATTTCCATTAACACATTGTTTCCTTCAAGTAACTGGCCTTAAGCCAATTGGCCCAGGATACTGCCCCAGCTACTAGTTCAGGTTCCCCCTTATTACTGTGCTGAGTTAGCTTAATGCAGCTGCCTTGACTATGGGTGTATCAATTCTCTTACCCCAATAATGGGGTGAATAAACTGCTTCAAAACTCAGTGGCTTAAAAGCCATTTATAAAGCTCACAAATTTAAGGGTCAGCTTTAAATCAGGTTCTGGCCTCAGCTGGACTCATTTGTATGTCTTCCATCAGTTATGGGTCAGGTAGGCTCATCTCAGCTGATCTTGTCTGGGATCTTCTGCAAGTCTGAGAGTCAACTGGCTATTGGTTCTTTTAGCATAGCCTTGGCTGGGATGACTCTGCTTTCCTCTCAATATCTCTCACATAGCCCCAGGCAACTTCAGAGACTAGCTGGGGCATGTTCTTCTAGCAAGCACAGAAAAGGCATAAAGGAAGTGACAGACACAAGTGCTTTGTCAAGACTCTGCACGAGTCAAATCTACTAAAATCCTATTGGTCCAAGCAAGTCATATGACCCCAAGGATATGGAAGTAGTCTTAATTAAAAAACAAGCAAACAAACTGCAAGATCATTGGGAGAAGAATGAAGATATAGGGAGAGGACAGAGCTGGGCCATCAATGTACTAAGTCAAAATCTGAAAAAGGTCAGAATACCTGATAGGAAACACGGGACTGAGAAACTCTTATGTTTCTGAATGATGTGAAGTATGAATTTTCTGCATATATTTTTGCATAAGTGAGGAAAAGAGTCTGAGAGAACAGTCAGAGTGAACAGGGCTATGGAGAATCATAGCTCTCCATGTCCGAATCCTGTTCTGTGTACTAAGGTTTTCAGTAATTTCAACCACTACATCCATTTATTTTTTAATCCAGTTTGAATTAAATTTTATGTTAGCTTGGAGAGTTTTAACTTAGACAACCACATAGACCCAGATAGAGTTTGAAAGGGAACTTGGTAGATTGGTCCTCAAACTTGGAATCCTGTTTTTTCCCTTCCTTTCACCCCGAGGTTCTGATTCAGGGATTCTTGTGTGAGACCACTCATTTTCAAGAAGCTCCTCATAGAATTCCAGTGCATTGTATTACCTAAATCTACAGCTCTAGGTAATACTGTATAATGGATACATATTTAAGAGGTTTTGTGTGACCCTTATAAAAACACTAAGGGATTGGTACTCATAATTACAAAGCTTTAATTCCAAAAGAAATAAACGCTTATACAATCTCATTCAAAACCTTCTATCGTCATTAGCCAAGTAAATGAATTTGTCACACACAAACACACACACACACATACACAAACACACACACACACACACACACACTCAATCACATGTCCTACATTAAAATTCTTCAAAATTAACATCCCTGATATCTTAACATTTTGGAATAAGGAGAATCATTCTGTGAAAGTAATACAAACTTTTATTGTTAACATAACTTTAAAAAAAGATATTTTATGTGTGTACATATATAAAAGAAGGCTTTAAAAGTGTTTAAGGGCACTTCAAGATAGAAGTTCCTGAACAAATATTGTAGGCAGATGGTATCCTTAGAAGAGCTTGCAGTCTTGTGAATTAACACAGAAGCTTGTTAACAAATCCAGTGCACTTATAGGAATAATATATTTGGAACTTCCTCTGGCAATGTCTCTTGCATTTCCAAGTTTTCTTTATGTAAACTGATGACTCTATGGAGGTTTTATTGAACACTAAGGTGTTTATTATCTTTACAACATATGCTAAATACTTGATTCCTCTTTGCTCTGTTAAGTGCAAGAGTGAGTTAGTTATATGGACAGCAGATCTGTCAATGGGATTTCAGATTAGCTTCTCTGTTCTCAATTTTTTCTCAAAAGGCATGGTTAAGGTCTTATATATTTCCCATGATGCATGATTTGGAGTTATGTTTTTGGATGGAACATATGTAGCACATGAAGCCATATTTTCCTGAGAAAAACACTGACTTTTTTTTCTTAGTAAAATAGTTGCTTCTAATTCCTGAATGTGAACTGCAATTCATGGTGTTACTAATTTTAGGAGAGGTATCCCTCATACTGCAACAAAGAATTATGGCTGTATTATTTTCTTCATGTTCCTCAAAGTAGTGTGCACAGAAAATATTTGTTTTAAAAGAAACTTTCCCATTTATTTTCAATGAAATTTCAGAAATGTGTTTCTGTGGACAGATGTTAAACCCTAAAATGAAATCAAGCCCATTAAAACAATATTAATGTTCCATTCAGAAAGAGAACATTGCTGAATAATTTCATTTAATTTAGTGAAATAGCCAATATTTACTACTTTTAATATACTTTCCTAGGTGTTGAGATATGAAATTGAATAAGATAGGTTTCATAGCCTCATGAAACTCTAGTGGGAACAGGCAAAAATTCTGGGTATGAAAGATATTATTTAGAACTAAAAATAAAGCCCTGAAAGAATAGATAAGTGTATCACAAAGAAACAGCAATTGATTTGGCTCCTGAATGATGGGTAAGAATTACATACCACCTGTTTTCCTGGTTTCGTAGTTTTTGCTGATTTTGAGGGTGACAAAGGAGGGAATAATTTCTCTTCAACTTTAATCCATATTGTTCAAGTAAAGTTTATTTAACTCCCATCTCTTAAGTATAGACCCCTGACTGAGGCCTAGCCAAAGTGAAAATCATGTTGCTTTGGTTCAAATGCTTGACTCAGGGCCAGGGAAACAGGGATGGTGTGTCAAAAGTTATGCACATATAAAATCAAAAGTGGTAGTTGGAAGAATGCAGTGTCTGGTATGTGGGAGTATCTTAACAATTCGGGCAGTGGCCAAGGCAAAGATTCTGCCAAATATTGCAACATGTTGAAATTATTTGTCAAGATTTTGAAGCACCTGTCATAAAATGCTTCAAAAATTAATTACAAAGTTTCTGAAACAAATAAAACATAGAAAATTCATCAAAGTTGTAAGAAAAGAACCAAATGAAAGTTATAGAACTAAAAAATGTTACAACCAAAATAAAATGTCTACTAAATAAACTCAAGAGCGGGGTGGAGAGGACAGAAGATAGACTCAGTGCATTTGGAGATAGATCAATAGAATTTGCTTAATCTGAACAAGAGAGAGAAAATAGACTGGAAAGATTAAGGTGGTCTACAGGACAATAGCAAATGATTTAAAATTTGTATCATCAGAGTTCCGAAGTAGAGGAGAAAGCGGGTGGAACTGAAAAAGTATTGAATAAATAAAGACTTAAAATTTCCCATATTTCGTGAAAGACATAAACCTGCAGATCCAAGCATTTGAGCAAACTCCAAACAAGATAACTGCAAAGAAATCCACACCAAGATATATCATAATTAAATATCTGAAAACTAAATACAAAATCTTAAAAGCAGCCAAAGATAAACAACATATTTGTAATTTGATAAAATTGAACAACAATTTGTGATTAAAGTTCTTAATACACCAGGAAAGTGGGAAACTTCCTCAACCTCATAAAGAAGATCTATACAAAACCTATTGCTACCATCATACTGAACATAAAGTAGATAAAAATATACTTTTACTTTTGCCCTTTAAGAAACACTGCTTTTTAATCCTAAATACTTACAGATATAAGTACATATTGAATAATGTCTTTGATGTTTTATTTTTTCTTTAGGTTATTAGCAATTTTATTTCTTGCTGTGTTTGTTCCAGCATGAAAATATCCATCTAAATAAACAAAAGAAGATGGGCTCTAATGTCCTTTGAGTTCATGTAACGTGACTGGCATACTGCTAAATTTACATATATTATATATTTTAATACTTACAAACACTGTATTAGTTTCCTGTTGCTACTATAACAAAGAACCACAATATTAGTGGCTTAAAACAATGAAAATTTATTCTTTTACATTTCTGGAGATCAGAGATGAAGAATGGGTTTTACAGCGTTAAAGTCAAGGTTCTAGGAGGGCTTGTTCCTTCTGGAGGTTCTGACGAGGGAATCAGTTTCCTTGTCTTTTCCAGCTTCCAAGGCCACCTATATATACTACTTGGCATTTGGACCCTTCTTTGCATCCCTCCAACCTCTTGCTTCTGTCATCACATTTCCTTCCGCTGTCTATGTCTTCTTGACTCCCTTTTATAATTACTCTTGTGATTACATTGGGCCCACCTGGATCATTTAGAATAACCCCCCCCATCTCATGATCCTTAACTTAATCACATCTGCAGTGTTCTTTTTTGTCATATGAAGAAACAAATTTACATGTTCCTGGATTTAGAATGTGGGTATCTTTGGGAGGCCATTATTCTACCTACCATAACCACCCATTAGTTAGTTACTCGTGTTAGATATTACCTATTGTCCCTCAATATTTATTCTCCCTTTCTTCCTTAGTGATAAAAGTTTTAGATGGTCACAAGACAACCCTGGTAAAAATTATATATTCAAACTTCTCTTGCAGTTAAGTGTGGTCATGTGACTTCCATTGAACAATAAATGTGAGCAGATGTGAGGATAAGAGTTGCAGCCAAAAGCCTTTTGGAATCAGTGCACAATATTTCATGTTTCCTTCCCCCTGATATGGCAACCAGCTAAGCTTCAGCCTGTATCCCTGTATGAAGATCATACCCTCGAAGATTCCTACCAACAACCTAATTGAAATGAATATCAAGCATGAATATTTTGGGTTGTTAGATACTAGAGAATAATATTGTCCATCCTGACTGAGTATATTAATATACACATATAATGCTGTAACTGCTGGCTACCTATGCAAATCCATCCTGTTCTCCTTGTTGGCATAGCTCACTTATGACCAAAGTTACAAATGGCAGGGAATCGCTTTCCTTGTAGCAAGGGTGTGGGCACACAAATCAGTCTAAGCTAACAGAACCCTGAGCAATGAGAAATCTGTGCGGAGGTTATTCTGGGAAAGGTTTTTTTATCTAATAAAATATAACCATTTCCCATTTTCCCTTTATACTTTTGGTGTTATCAGATGAGGATATGGTACTCAGAACTAGTGTAGCCATGTTGCAGCCATGTGGGGAAGCTAAACAAGTAATTGAGAGTTGGTTCAAATTCTGACATGATTGGGCTGCTGGACCAATCTTGTTAAATACCTAATTATGAATGTCTTATTATATAGAAAAATATCATTTTGGCCACTTTATATGGGTTTTCTGTTACTTAAAACTGAAAGCATATATTATTTGACATATAGAGACTTACTCCCAAATCTAATATTTCAGGAACCAAAAAAATTTAGATGTATATATTTTATAACTTCCTTATTAATCATCTTTTGTTATTCTGTCCCCAAAACCGAGGGAACAGATTGCTTCACATAACACCTAGCTTCTTGATTACAAAAGCTCACTGTCCAAACCCGTGAATTATTTGATACTGTTTGAGAGATGTATGTTTTTATGGCAAAATATACACAATTATATACCTACACACAACATCAAAGTTTAGTTAAGATAAGATTGTATTTAGCATTCACTCTAAGTGTAAACATTAATTTTAAAACAAGTGATTAGTTGGTCATTGAGTATTTTACTCATATATATGTATACGTATATATGACATATTGTACATTTTATACTTGAAGTTTTGCTCTAAAATAACTTTAAAAGAAATCAGAAAATACTTGTTTTATCCCTTAGGTCCATAAAAGTCCACAGAGGAGTATCAGCAAGTTGAAGGTAGGAGAAAGAGAAGCAGAACAAGTCTTCATGCCTCATTACAGATTTTTAAATTCAACTGATACTTCTATGTAATTTGGCATTCAAGTTTATTTTAGAAATATTAAATATTTCAGAAGTATATAAAAAAGCTGCAGAAAGACAAAGACAGAAATGAAGCTTCAGTTCCCATATGTGATAATGGAAAAGAATAAACCACAGTTTTCCCCCAAATACCTAATTTTAATAATACTTTTTGAGCCGACAATGCCAATTACAGTTTCAGGGTTACTCGGGTTGCTTGGAACTGCAGGCCCAGCATGACCTCCTTTCCAGGAAAAAAATAAACCCAGAGAACAGTAAAAATATTACAGACCAGGGGTAATTCTGACACTCATAGCCTGAGAAATTTGTCAAGGTCATGACCAAGAGATCACCCAGTTTAGGCTGTAGTATAACAATATGCAACCTTTACTGGTGTAGGAACACATACAAACTTCCCCTCAGATGCTCTGTGCACTGAGATCATATGAGCAGTCAGTAAATACTGCTAGTTGAAGCTGGTAACAATTTCTAGTTTTTTGTTGGTTTGTTTGTTTCCCATTTTCTTCCATTTCCCTGGTCACTTACTTTATTTCTGGTAGCTACTGCACTCTGAGATAACACTTCATTGCTTTGCTGCCCAAGAGGCAGCGTATTCAACCTCTATTTCTAATATGGTGAAGAATTGCTTAGCTAAAATAAAAGTCTTTTGAAAACCTGACTCCATGTAGGAAGTATATCCAAATGGGCCTTTCTGCAAAATGAGTGACCTCATTCACAGCTTAGTACTACACAAAATGAGAGCTTCCTTTAATAATATGGGAAGGAAAAATAAGCTATCAGAGAGAAAGAAACACAGAACTGAGGAAAGAAAAATAACTTTTCAGAGACAATTAAGAAATAGGCTAAATGACTGTTGTCAAATGGTAAAATCAGAAAAATATTTGTGTTTAGAATTCACACATTGCTTTATGACATTATTTTATGTAATTTAGGTGCTATAGAATTCTTGAAAATGTTTCCGCCTTTTCTAAATACTGATCAATGTTGGAATTAAGCTACATAAATTATGTACTACATTTTTGCAGCACTAAATCTATTCACACTGATACACTTTTTTTCCATCTCTATGGCATAGATTGCTAGACTTTTATAATTTTCCTTTCCTCTTCCTCCTGGACACAGAAGTAAACTATATTTTCCAGCCTCCCTCACCATTGAGCTGGTGGGGCCATTGGACTGACTTCTGGATAATGTATTATATGAACCATTTCCAGAACTGGTCCATAAAAATCTTTCTCCTGTGATCCTCCTGCTTTTCCCCTGACTGGCAACTGGGTGCAAAGGATCAAGTAGAGGCCTTTGAGGCTCTAGAGAATATCAGGGCTGCAAGATACATAGAAAAACCATATGGAAGGCCTCCTACCATCTAGTAACATCTGCATTAGATTTGACATAAACAAGAAATAGATTTTATTGTGTCAGGACAATAAGACTTTGATATTCATTGTGATATAAGCTAGTATTACTTTCTCTAATGAAAAATAATATTTTAGAGGAAGCTTTATAGCCTTGTACACAAATTCTCCCGGTATCTCCCTATATCAACTTCAAGTAGAATACCCAAATTCAGCAGACAGGGAAAATTTTTGCATTTGAAAAGAAAACCATCAATGGGACATGGGTGAATTAAGCAGAATTCTAAAATGTGAATTTAATGTGCATGAAATTTGTACCAATATAGGAACATTCCAGACAGAGACCTATAATGCTATGCATGCACTTATTTCACAAAGTTTTTAGATTAAATGCAGGAGCTGCTTGTAGAGCTGATGTTTTTTCTGTACTGTTTCCCTTTAAGTTTTGTCCTGCCACTGCACGGAAACACCTGCTTGAACTATTGAGGCAAAACAACTTCGGAGATGCTTGTAGGTTTCATCAATACTACAAATGGTCTTTGAAGGAAACATAAAATACTGAACGCCTTAGTGATTCAGCTAGTTAACTGTTTAAACCACAAACATTGATTTTAAGTACAGGTAACATCCAGCATTAAAAAAGGAGTAACGTTTTTATTACAGTAAAAATTATTGTGGCTTCTTTTACTTGATATGAGAGCAAGTGACAGAGGGTGGTTGAAAATAAATCAACTTCTTGAGATTTGTTTTTTAAACAGTTTGCCTCAAGTTTTAAGGAATTCATTGTCCCCCCATAATGACAGATGTTTTCTGTATAATAATAGTGAAGAGCATAAAGTGCATGTATCAGTTATGTACTGTCACAAATTACCAACAGTTAGCAACTTAAAAAACATACATTTACTATTTTATGGTTTCTGTTGGTCAGGAGTCTGGTAACAGTTTAACTGGCTTCTCTGTTTTATGATCTTTCTCAAGGCTGTAATCAAGGTGTCAAACAAGGCTGGGGTCTCATCTGAAGGCATAGCTGAGGAAGGATATGCTTCTATGCCTACTCAGTTGACAGAATCCAGTTCATTGTATGTGGACAGACTTCAGGCCTTGGTATTTTGTTGGTTATTGACCAGATACCATGGACAATTTCTTGCCGTGTTGGCTTCTCCAGTATGTCAAATTGATTCATCTAAGCCACAGCAATGGTGGTGGTGGGGAATACTAACAAGACAGGAGTTACAACTTACATATGATAATCATGGACGTGACATCCCATCTCATTTGCTGTTTTCTGCTCTTTAGAATCAGGCCCATTCTATCACCTTTGCTGGGTTCTATTCTTTAGAAACAAGTAACGTACCAATCCACACAGAAGGGGAGGATATTCTATTTTAGCTTGCAGTCATTCTGTTTAAGTTTAACATATAGGTTTTGGTGAACTTTTGTGGACTTTAATTTCAAAAACATTTAATTTTCTGAGCCCCTACCATGTGTTTTATTCTGTGGTGCTGCTGGGGCTTCTGCATCATCTGTTCTGGTGCTGATTGTGGAGGTGCCTTCCACCCACCCCTGCCTGCTTGCAGGGCAAGGAGTTGCTGTCGCTGCTGGCAGATCAGCTTCTCTGATAGCCAGGTTACAGATTTGGGACGTGTCATCCCAGGGCTTAGCTACTGCAAGGTATCAAGCTCTTGATACCTTAGCTACTGCAAGGTATCAAGCTCTCAGCTGGCCTGCACTGAGAAGTGGTGGCTGGGGCCCCTCACTAGATGAGGCTTCCCTTTCCCTGATCTCTTGGCTGGAGAGACCAGGCTTTTCTTGTATGTTTTGTACTGTGCCTGTTGGTGGCTATCAGCTGCAAGCCTCTATGGCACCCAGTCCAGGGGTTTATGGGGTATAAAATGAAAACCCAATGATATTGCCTTATTGTTCCTCAAGTTTTGAGGTATCTAGCCAATTTGTCTCTTTCTATTTTTCAAACCCCTTTAATATTGTGGTTAATATTTAACAGTGTCAGTTATAATTTATAGAGTATTTAGTTGTATTTA
This sequence comes from Lipotes vexillifer, assembly GCF_000442215.2. Taxonomy (NCBI): domain Eukaryota; kingdom Metazoa; phylum Chordata; class Mammalia; order Artiodactyla; family Lipotidae; genus Lipotes; species Lipotes vexillifer. The sequence continues at coordinate 1,922,999 of NW_006791661.1, forward strand.
GGTGAGAGAGAGCAAGAGAAAATAAATCTATGCAACTTTGTTCTAGAACCCACCATCATTCATAAGTCACTCAGTACATAACTAAGCAAGGTTATGGAAACCTATGGTTCTATAATGATCTCTAGCTTAGTTCAACTACTGATAAAAATACTGACTTGCATTGAAAAGTCTTTTATTCCTATACAACTGCTTTCACTTGGTAATATGATCTTCACAGAAATCATACCAAGTTGCCTATTGTTATTATACAATTTTACTGCTGAAGGATGCCCAGGAATAGCTCTCAATTGCAAATATATTATACTAAAGGACTTGGAAGTGGAGTTTCAATCTTGTGATTCCAAAATGTGACTTCCGTCAGTTAATCTATTCAAGGGAAAAATGTTTTTTACAATGGTTCAAAAGAATTCAATGTATTACCTTCCTAAATTAATTATAAAATATTCTAGATGTAATACTATCTGAGATCAGTCTTTAATGAGGATAGACTGAAGACAGGAGTGAATTTGAGAGGCACACAAGAAAGAATGCACATTGGTAAATGCATGGGGTTGCAAAGGTCTGGAAGTTTTTTTAAAGAACTGAATAGAGTGCATTTTGTTTGGAACACATAGTAAATAGAGGAATATTGTGAGTAATGACAAACTTGGAGATTTGTTGTAGAAGGCTTCAAACACTTTCCAGAAAACGTGTTCCTAATTTGTGAGACAATGGAGAATCTTGGATAATTTTAATAGGGAACATTTGTCATGACAGTCATGCCTTTTTGAGAAGCATCTGAATACGGAGTATAAGATTACAATAGTTGTGACATTAGTGGTTTACATAGTAAAAGAGAGATGAAATAAAATTTCTTCTCAGTAAAGCTGGTAACAAGTCAGTTACTCAATGCATAATGTTTGAATGTACTCTATGTGCTGTGTGCTGGGATGAATTTGTGCTAGGTTGTGGGGCATATGGATGAATATGACAGGCATAGACCCTATCCTTGATGAACTTGCAGTCTAAAGAAGATAGGATAAATATGAAGAAAATTATGAGAGTATAAGTGATATTATAGGATCAATAAAATAATATTATTTTAAATAATAATAATTTAAAAATTAATTTGGAGTTGATAATTAGAAGATTTTTCCAGAAAATAGTGCTTAACTTGGGTTATTATGTATGTTGCTTTTCCCAGGACTGTTTCTATTTATGTCTCTTTCTTGGCATAATTATTACTACTATCTCCTTCTACTCTCAAAAAGCTCCCAGCTTGAACAACAAATTATCTGTTAACCCTTTGTCTAAGTGAAAACAGGGATGAATTGCAGTTATCCAGGTAAATGGCTAGAGGCAGTGAATGGTTTACCTGTAGTAGACCTGGAGACAGACCATACTATAGCATGTTCAAAAAACACTACTGGGAATTCCCTGGTGGTCCAGTGGTTAGAACTTGGCACTTTCACTGCTGATGGACCAGGTTTAATGAAGCTCTGGTTGGGGAATTAAGATCCCACAAGCTGTGTGGTGTGGTCAAAAAAATAAAATTGCTACTAATAAACAAGTATTTTTGCTTGAAAAATCAGTGTGATTGAAAACAAAAGATGAAATGGGGCCCAGACACGGAAACTGCACAAGCTTTCCTAAGGACTGCACACTTTATACTGAATACAAGAGGAAGTTGTTGAAAGACAGTAGGAGATGATTAGATTTGACTTTAGAAATGCCACTCTGGTTAGTGTGTGAATAGTGGGTTTCAGGGATTTGAGTGAAATGAAAGAATGACTATGGTAAAAAACCAGATAAAACTTTTCAGAGTGATACTGATGACAGATGATGAGAGGCTAATACAGGATACTGACAGTGAGAATGGACAACTGAAGAATACAAACAATGTTTCATAATTAAAATTTGTAGAAATTGGTGAGTTGCAATTTGGGGAAGAAGGAGTGGAAATAATTAGGGATGGGACATTCTTTTCTGGTTTGAGCAATTGGTGGTGCCATTCATGAGTTAATGGATGAAAAGAAAAAGAGGTATTCAAGGTATTTTGAAGAGGAAATTATTCAATTAATTGAATGCAGTGAATGAGAAAGAATAATAAAGAACTGATGGTTTATAGTTTCAAACTTGGATGGCTTGGAAAAAAACATGCCACTTAGCATATTTAAAAGGAAAAGATAATCTAGGTGGTAATAAGGAGTTGAGTTTTAGACATGTTCAGAATAGTTTAAGAAGAGGAAGAGGTTTGTCTTAAAATAAAGAGATTTCCATGGATGATTATGTCTAACAGACCATTAGAAAGGTCTAGGTGAGTCCCAAAAGACAGATTAGGACTAGAGATATACAACTGGGAGGCATTGCTGCAAACTGTGAAAACCCTACATGTGGCAGAATTTCCAAGGAGTTCTGAGGGCCAAAGATGCCAGGCAACATGATTGTCATAGGGAGGAAGACTAAAACTAGTTACCAAAGCTAGTTACTATAATTCTAGCCAAACAAGGAGATTTGGGGGCTTCCCTGGTGGCGCAGTGCTTGAGAGTCTGCCTGCCGATGCAGGGGACGCGGGTTCGTGCCCCGTTTCGGGAGGATCCCACATGCCGCGGAGCGGCTGGGCCCATGGGCCATGGCCGCTGGGCCTGCGCGTCCGGAGCCTGTGCTCCGCAAATGGGAGAGGCCACGACAGTGAGAGGCCCGCATAACGCAAGAAAAAAAAAAAAAAAAAAGGAGATTTGGGTCAACACTTTTCAATGATGGAGAGAAGTCAAGAAAAATTGTTAATTTAATTTGACCACTTAAAAATGAGTAACCTCTGAGAAAACATTTTAACTAGAATGAAGGAGATGGAAAATCAAACATAAAACTTTAAGTAAAAAAGCAGTGGAAAAGTAGAGACAGAATTTACTTTTTAAATAGATTTTTTTTCTGTGAACTGTAGAAAAAATGCCTGAAGATTAATGGCATAACAGAGATGAAGTGATTTCCTTATGAAAGCATGAAATGATAGCATATTCATAGCCAGAGAAGAACCACTGGAAAAGAAAAGTTTCAAGAGAAAACAGGAAAATTAATTGATGGAGAAAGTTCCACAGATTGGGATAAAAAAAAGTACATAGTATTCATAATCCAATAAAGAAAGAGGACAGTTTTTATGTCAGTGATAAAAATGTATACAACTGGACTGGCAAAGATATATAGATTTTTCCAAGTGGACAGAGTAAAAAAGAATGGAAAAAAAGAGTGAGTAACACTAATTCATAGTGAGTGAATTTCTCTATGAGACAGGCTTTGTACTGAATTTTATCCTAAGCAATTCTCATAAGAACCCTTGTAATTATGGGTCTACTTAGGTTAGTTTATATGCTGTAATTTTTTTTGGTAAAAGGCAAATCTTAGTGGCTTAATTAAACAAACTTTAACTGTGTGCTCACATCAAGATAAAATACAGTCATTCAGAGGCTATCCAGATTCATTTCCCTTGATCAGCCATTGGGTCCTTGGAATTCTCCACTGGGTTGCATATAGCTGATAGACCAGGGAAAAAATGTTTGTGTAGGACTGAACTTAAAATTTCAGGGGTCAGGCTTGAAAGTAGCATGTACTATTTCTACCTACAGTCATGTTATCCCTGACTCACTGTCAAAGCTTGGCAAGGAGGCGTGATGGATGCCAAGAAAGAAAATAAAACAGGGCTTGTGAACTTGTAGCATTAACCATGAGATAGTAAGTTTCACTATCTCCATTTTGCATAGAGGGTAACTGAGATTTAGATAGTGCTTAAGCAACTTGCCCAAAGTAACACAGCTTAGTAAGCTGGGTCTGGTCAAGTCTGGAGTTGATTCTCAGAGTAAATTAGAGCATGTCATCTTCTACAGGAAATGACAATGAACACCAGGAGTAGAGAGGGAAGGCTTTACAATCTTTTAGGGATAGAACAAGTATACATGATGTCAGAACAAACTCATTACAAAGGATTTAAAGCTAGAAACATGCATCTCTCTTGGATCCAATTAACTCAGCTTTAAAACTCCTTTTCAAGAAACTCAGTGGACTGAATTAATTCATTCATTATTCAAAAAATATAATTAGATGCACAGTACCTATAGATGTTCTTCCAGATGTTTAGTGCAGAAAACAGAGTATCTGCCCTCATGGAGCTTACATTTTGCTTTGCAGAAACAGAGCAGCAAAACTACAGATGTTGATTCTGTTTACTTTATGCCAAAAAATGAAATAATATATTGAAAGGGTTTGGGTAATATAAAATTCAACAAAAAACCCCTAAAAAATAGTACAAAAACAATAGCTGCTCAGAGGCTTTATATAAAAACAGAAAAAAACTAAACAAAATAAAATAAAATAAAGCAAAACGCTAATGGAGAGTTTCCATTCTAGGAAGAGGAATTCTAATTGAGCTGGATTATACGTAAAACCTCTTGGCTAAGGTGACTCAATAGAAGACTATAAAAAAAAGGATGAAGGATAATTATCTCCCTCCAAATCATCATATGTTTATTAGAAAAATAGAGACTAGATGCAAAAAAGGCAAAGAAAATCACAGGCAAAATTAAAGCGGAACAACTACAAAAATAATTTTTTAAAAAGAACTATTTAAAAGTGTGGTAAGTAGAAGTAAAATAAACAGAGCGATAGGAGAGAAACTAAATGGGAAGAGAAGAAAGCTACCTTAGGTAATATCTTAGATACCATAAGGAAAGCTACTCTGATAAAATGGATTTTAAGATGGGTCCTGAAGAAGGAGGGGCCAAACTTGAAATAAGCCAGAAACAAGCCTAGTAGGTAGAGAATAAAAAGTACGAAGGCCTTGAGGCCGTGTGGGTTTTTTTAGGAGCAGAAAATATGCTACTATAGCTAAAATGTACTAATGTACATTTTAGTGAGTTAGAGGAAAGGGAGGGACGAGCATGTAGAATTCATATCAAGTTATGATAGATTAAGTTTAATATAAGGGGCTGTTGTCATTTAAAAGGAAAGCATCTTATCTCTTGAGTGTCAAATGAGTGAATTCTTTATTTGTTTTGAAAGGAAAAAAAATTCCCTTTGTCCTTTTCCTATTCTACTCCCACCAGTTTTGTTTTTCTACTAGAATTTCATCATAAGAGCTGCCCACTTTGGAAGTTTCCAGTCATTGATACTACTCTTAAATGTATCATATTTTGCCGGCTCTTTTTGGCAAGAATCCTCCTGTTCATAGAGGTAATTAACAAACGTAGAAGAGGGGAAAAGAGCATGTTCCTTGAAGTAACTCAACCTGGGGTCAGCCTGGACTGAACCACTTCCTGCCCATGTGAACTTGGAAAGTTAATTAACTTCTTTAATCTCAGT
>NW_006791661.1:1929557-1933350 GCF_000442215.2 Lipotes vexillifer
TATGCGGGCCTCTCACTGTTGTGGCCTCTCCCGTTGCGGAGCACAGGCTCCGGGCGCGCAGGCTTAGCAGCCATGGCTCACGGGCCCAGCTGCTCCGCGGCATGTGGGATCTTCCTGGACCGGGGCACGAATACGTGTCCCCTGCATCGGCAGGAGCACTCTCAACCACTGCGCCACCAGGGAAGCCCAGAGACCAATATTTTTGTTCTATATATGTTTTCAATTGATTGGATGAGGCCCACCCACGTTATGAGGGCAAACTGCTTTACTCAAAAGCTACCAATTTAAATGTTAATCTCATCCAAAACACTGTCACAGAAACACCCAGAATATATTGGGTTGGCAAAAAGTTCATTCAGGTTTTTCTGTAAGATGTTATGGAAAAACCCGAATGAATTTTTTGGCCAACTCAACATTTGACCAAACATCTGGGCAACATGTGACCTACCCAAGTTGACATATAAAATTAACCATCACACTCGTGTATTTGTCTGTGCTTCGTGTTTCAGCCAAACAGGCTCACCTGTTGGATGCGGTGGAAATGTCTGAAGACAGCATTGGTAAAAATTTAATTATTAAAGAGTTAAGATTGGCTTTATAACAGTCCCTATGTCATTTTGGAAAGGATTTGAAGTAGCTATAAAAACAACAAAAACAAGACAAAATATGCAATATAATATCGCAAGCAGAAGAAATATGGAAATACTTAACCAGGTAATACATTGTCACACTTAATCAGCATTTGTTTCTTTTATTCATATCTCAAATTTTACTAGGATTGAAAACCAATAAAATATAGGAAAATATTATAAATTAGGTACAAATGAAAGGAAAAAAGTAAATAAGCAAAGGAAATAACATGAAATTGAGACAAAATGAGGGAAACACATACCAAAAAGCAAAGGGCACAAAACCAAATAGTTAATGGGAAGCAGGCAGATGATGTAAATGAGTGAAGTGGGCCAACAGAAGGTCATGTGGGTAGTGGGGACTTTGCTCAATTATTGTCTTTAAAAGGGACTTATTCTAGCCAAGTGTGGTTAGAATATGGGTCTACTTTTGCAAAAACTGTGTGTGTGTTTCCTGTGTATGTGTTTGTAAAATTTCTGATTGTCCAATTTACATAAAACCACACATTTATGGGACAAATAAAATCACTTCAGCAGCCAAATATTGCTTCCTGAGTCCTTACTCCAATTCCTTATAATAGTCCTTAAAGTTATATCTAAATTTTCTTGCAACTAGTATGTACAAGGAATCTTAGTTAGTTTTAGAATTCAAAATATCTAACAAATAAAATCAAACAGTTGTTAAGGGGAAGAATGACTAAGGTCAGAAGGAAATGCCTCTGCAGGGGAATAGAAAGAACTTTTCATAATGTGATGGGCAATGACACTCACTCTTCTTTACTGTAGACATAGCAATTAGCCCCTTGGTTCACCTCCAACAATAGTTATGAAGGTATCTACTCAACATCACTAATTATTAGAGAAATGCCAATCAAAACTACAATGAAGTCTCACCTCACACTGGGCAGAATGGCCATCTTCAAAAAATCTACAAACAATAAATGCTGGAGAGAGTGTGGAGAAAAGGGAACCCTCCTGCACTGTTGGTGACAATGTAAATTGATACAGCCACTCTGGAGAACAGTACAGAGGTTCCTTATAAAGCTAAAAATATAGTAACCATATGATCCAGCAATCCCACTCCTGGGCATACATCTGGAGAAAGCCATAATTGAAAAAGATACCTGCACCCCAGTGTTCACTGCAGCACTAATTACAATAGCCAGGACATGGAACAAACTAAATGTCCATCAACAGAGGAATGTATAAAGAAGATGTGGTACATATATACAGTGGAATATTACTCAGCCATAAAAAAGAATGAAATAATGCTATTTGCTGCAACATGGATGGACCTAGAGATTGTCATACTGAGTGAAGTTAAGTAATACAGAGAAAGACAAGTAACATATGATATCTATTATATGTGGAATCTAAAAAATAGTGTACAAATGAACTTATCTACAAAATAGAAATAGAGTTACAGATGTAGAAAACAAACCTATGGTTACCGGGGGTAAGGGAGGGGAGGGATAAACTGGAAGATTGGGATTGATATACACTCTACTATATATAAAACAGATAACTAATAAGAACCTACTATATAGCACAGGAAACTCTACTCAATACTCTGTAATGGCCTATATGGGAAAAGAATTTTAAAAAGAATGGATATGTGTATAACTGATGCACTTTGTTGTACACCTGGAACTAACACAACATTGTAAATCAACTATATGCCAATAAAAATTTAAAAAAATAGTTTTGAAGGTAGATGGCAATCACTACTGATACTGGAAGAAAAAAAAAATCATTCAATTCCTAACACAAAAAGGCAGATTCTCAATTTTACCAAACTTTAAAAACACAGGGAGGATACTTTAATTTCTTACTTTGATAATCAACAGTTGTTATACATACCTTCCTAAAAATCCATAAAATAATTGAAATATTTTTTCAAACATATAGAACTGTGAATTTTCTTTTCCATTCATCACTGAAAGTGCTTATTACATTTTTAAATTGTGTAATATGTCTCAGAAATTTTTTCAGTTTTCAGTATGTAAAGTGTCTGCCTAAAATTCTTAAAAGCCTGTAGCTATATACCTTATAAGATACCATAGGTTTAATGAATGCTACTGGAACTGCTAACCCTTCTAATATTTTGCATCATTCTATTTCCAGACTGGGAGAACCAGAAGAATTCTGTTCATAGTTTCATACTAACTACTTAAGTTTTCTTGACATATACCAAATTTAGATTATATTGTTGCTGCGTAAGTATTTAACTTAAGTGAACTCCTTAAGGCTTTAATATTTCTGGTCTATTTATTCCTGTTTCTTTTTTTTTTTCTTCCAAACATCTTCTAAAGCCTGATATAAATTCCCAGGGACTAATAAACAAGTACAGATTGTAGATAGAAGGTATTTTAAAGAATTAGAGAATACATTTACAAAATATTTTTGTAGGCTTGCAATAAAACTTGCCAATTTTTTCCTTGGAATGTAGTTTAAAGAAGACACGGTTAAATTCTTTCTGTTATTAGACCCTCCTCTAAACAAGCATTCATTTATTCAGAAGTAGATTGAAATCAACCTCGCTGGACCTGTATCTTCCACATAAATTTAAATTCTTAGAGGGCAAGACTTACTTTTATATATTTTTCAATTTCCAGAACCTCATAGCTCATGGCACATGGTAAGCTCTTAGTAAATACATAATAAGTGATTAATTTATCTACATATATGTGTGTGGTTGAAGCAAAAATATTGTCCTTCTTTAAGCTAAAATTGTGCTCAGCCTATTGTTTTTTTTTTGCGGTATGCAGGCCTCTCACTGTTGTGGCCTCTCCCATTGTGGAGCACAGGCTCCAGAAGCACAGGCTCAGCGGCCATGGCTCACAGGCCCAGCCGCTCCGCGGCATGTGGGATCCTCCCAGACTGGAGCAGGAACCCGTGTCCCCTGCATGGGCAGGCGGACTCTCAACAATTGCGCCACCAGGGAAGCCCTCAGCCTATTTTTGATGGTTACAGTGATGTATATGCAAATTTCTGTGTGCTCTTTTATTATGCTATTCCTAATACCAGGTTGTTTTTCCTGCCTATGGATAAGATTTTTATGATCCGGTTGAAACACATTATATTTTTGAAATATTAATTAAGTATATAGTCTGTTCACTTTTACATCTGTGGTTTTTTTTCTTTCCCCAGTTACTTTTGTCTAA
>NW_006791661.1:1933360-1934180 GCF_000442215.2 Lipotes vexillifer
CCTTACCATTTTGTTTCCTTGCTAGATTTTTGTCAGAGGGAAAATTAATTGAAATACAAAATGGAAAAGCTAAAGAAAACAATTGAGTTACTTTGAGTCCCCCAGGTTCTTCCATTTGGACCTAAGTTATTTCCGTTAACAAACATGAGTCACTTACTGCTGTTAGAGCTATGGGTAGTGGATATCTTCACTTAAAGGACTTTTCAACAACAACAAACTTTTTATAAATTGTGAATCCCAGAAAAGAATGAGGCAACGTTCCTCTTTTCTCCTTCTCCTTTTCCAAGGAGTCAAACACAGGAAACAAAGAATTGTAGCATAAACAGAACCAAAAAGATCTATATGTGCTACTTGTACTTGAAGTAACAAAAATACTGGCTATTAATTTTAGAAGGAAACTTCAGAAGCAGATATTAAATATGAATCAGAATACAAGGCTTTAAATCAAAGACACTGATATTGTTAGAAAATAAAGAGGCCAGGTATTTTACTCCGGTGGATAAAATTGGATAAGGTGCGATTAACTGTGCCTTTAAAAGACTGGCATTGTGGGACAGAATCAACAGCTGCCAGTAGGTTATGATGAGACAGATGCTAAAAGATTCCTCTATCCCTATATTTCCCTTCCGTCATCCAAGCAATTTTGAAATAGTGATAACCACACTTGGGAAGGTTCTTTTGAGAAGAAGAGATCACCTACACAGAAGTCATAGAGGAATCTGGATAAAATTCAGATGTTAATGTTGAAAGCTACTATAACATTTAAAACTTTCCATTTTTCCCTCTTAAATAGGAAAGCCTCAAAGCACAATCTTTCCCT
>NW_006791661.1:1934190-1980249 GCF_000442215.2 Lipotes vexillifer
AAGTTTGACCATGGGTCTCCAGTTGCGTGGGCAGTCCCAGTTTATGGGTGTAATTATTAATAGCATTGACATAAATCCTCAAAGTTGTCTTAATTAGGATGATAAACTATATAGTAATCCTGTGAATAAGGCATATTTACTTGGAGATTTGAATGTGACCAATAAGGAAGTTCTTCAAGCAAGATAGGGATTTGGCAGTGCCGGATCGTAAGAAGCTTCACTATGGGGTTATTTGAGCAGCACTAGAAAACTGAAAGGTCAATGAGAGAGGTGAGAAGGTAGAGAAGGCCCCTCTCAAAGGGGAGGATGCTGAGACCCAAAAAGGTAAATAAATTCAGCTAAGTCATGTTGATGGGTAAGTGCAGATTTGGGACAATTTTAAACTTGCTTTAGTAAAGGCATTATTAAAATAAAAAATTATAATAAAATAAGTTAATTGGTTTTATTTATTAAAGTGAGTTTGTTTGTTTGTTTTTTAGTTCAAAATATATATCTTTTACTTTGGAAATCTAAAAAATGTACAAATAACAAGATGTTTGTTCTTTAGACAGTTTTTCCCAAAACATATCTAGTGTAATTTTGAAGGTAAGGATTCTAAGCTTCTATCAGTTCTGGTAGTCTAAGTGTTGTTACTAGGAGATGCTATCCTTTTCACCTTAAAAAAACACTACCTTGGGCTTCCCTGGTGGCGCAGTGGTTGAGAGTCCGCCTGCCGATGCAGGGGACACGGGTTCGTGCCCCGGTCCGGGAAGATCCCACATGCCGCGGAGTGGCTGGGCCCGTGAGCCGTGGCCACTGAGCCTGCGCGTCCGGAGCCTGTGCTCCGCAACGGGAGAGGCCACAACAGTGAGAGGCCCGCGTATCGCAAAAAAAAAACAAAAACACTACCTTAAGAAGTTTGAGATATGCAAAAATGCATCCAGGACCTGGGATGCTTTGCATAAAAAGCTAATAGGAACTTATATTTTTGGAAGCTGACAGCTGGGGAGGCAGGAGGTGGAGAGAGGAAGAACCCCAGCAATATGATGGGGTGCCCAGTCAGAGGGAAAGGGGCAGCTAGTGGGGGATTTCCCATGGCAGGGAACTCTGAAGAACAGAATTGTTTTGCTTTAAAACAGTTTTAAAGTTTTATTATTAAAAATAAAACTTTATTTTTTTATTTTTTTAGTTTATCCCAACATTTCACTAAAAGTTCTGTGTTCCCAACAGGCTTGTGTCAGTGGAACTGTGGGAAAGTAAATGATTTGAATGAGACAGAAAGTGAAGGCTTACTATCATCTGGTACTTGGGATTAGAGGTGATGTTCCACAGGGAAGAGAAAGGTAACCTGAGGAACATCTCAGAGTTCTGGAGAGGGACCCAAAGACCAGGGAAAGCTGGCCAGAGAACAGGCTAATTCAGAGGTGGACATGAGCCAGACCCTATTTATCCTAAGTGTATTAGAGAAAGGTAACTCTCAGTGTTTAAATTCCAGCTCACCTTTGAGTAGACATATGATCTTTGACAAGTTATATAATCTCCAAAGCCTGTTTCCTAATCTATAACTGTAGCATAATGAGAGCACCTACTGCATAAGCCTGCTGAGAAAATTACATGTGATGATCCACTTTAAGGCACACAGCCCTGTTGCTGGCAAGTGGCCATAATTCTACAGAAGATGGCTGATAGATTTAGCACTAGTATATCATTTTGTATTCAGTGTATTATTTTTCTATCTACTTGATATTATAAAAATGTTCTCCCATATCACTGAATAGTTTTTGAAATCAATTTTTAATAAATGTCTAGTAGTATGCTCTATTGACTCATAGGCTTAATTTAACCATTTCCTCATTTTTTGACTATGTTATTTCAAATTTAAACTATCATAAAAGACAATAGCAAACTTCTGTATTTAAAACTTGATAGACATTTTTGATAATTTAATCAGTAAAAATCCAGTGAATGCTACTTAAATGTGCCAAAGTATACAAGAATTTTAAGATTCTTCATAAATGGACAACTTACTCTGCTGGGAAAGAATGCTGAATTACATCGTTATGATTATGATGTTTAATTGTAAGCAAAGCACCATTTCAAAATGGCTTAAACCATAAGATAAAATATTAGAAATTCCAAAGGTAAGGCAGCCTCCAAAGTTGCTTGATAAAAAGGCTCAAAATCATTAAGGACCCATGTTTTTCCATCTCTTCTATCTTTCTTGACATTGACATCATAGGCAGGTGGCAAAGTGGCTATAACAGCTTCAGGTATTTCATCTGGATACAGTAAGGCCCAGTATATTCCTTCATACCAACAAGGAAGTCTTCATGGAAGCCTACAGAGACTTCACTGTTCATTGGCCAGATTGATCACATGCTTATTCCCAACCAATCCCTGGAAGAGAAGTTGGATTAGCATAACTGATTTGACTAGTTACTTAGGATGGATTAGATATAGGAGAGTCAACAGTAATAATTATGATTTCCACGATCAGTGTTTGAGAGTACCACTTCAATTTCATCCCCACCAATACTGGGTATTATTGTAAACCTCCATTATTATTGGTTTCTCATCAAAAAACATGTTTGGGTATAATATACGCCATGGTTCTGCACAAACACTGTTCGACGGAATGAAAGAATGAATGAGTAATTGATAGACTGGGCTTCTCAAGTCTTTAGTTCAATTGGGCTGTACCCTACCAGGTCGAACACTACTAGCTTGAGAGAAGAGATGAACCTTTTTAAATACAAAGGGGATATTATACGCAATGAAAGGATCTCGAGCAATAATAGTACCCAAGAGCTCAGTCATTATATGGGGGAATCTATAAACTGACTGTAAATTAAAACGTGAAAATGAGTGTAGAGAGAAGTGAAATTTAAGCTCTCAATGGGGTAATCCTTCAGCAGAAATGGCCTCACACTGTTTTTCTTGGATTATTTTGAGGCCCATTGTATTATCTGAAGGAAGCCTATTGAACAGTGATTGACTGGTGCTGACCTAGTGTTACACTCATTTTGCACAAAAGCTTCTCTGCTGTAATGCTTGGTGAGGTTATACACTGAAGTCAATTGTGATCCTGAAACCAAATGAAATCACTCACCCACTTCTCGAAGGTTTTAGTATGACACATTCTATTATATTATAATTTTGAAAAGAGTCATTTCTCCTGATGGCTAATTATTAACTTTCAAATGGATGCTGTACAAATTGCAATCAAATATGTTTACTTTATTCAATATGTTGTCAGGAAATATAATTCCACTTTAAAATGTTTTGCAGTTTTACTGACACCCAGATTTCTTTGTTCTGGTTTTGGTCTCCTCTCTTGCTGCCCCTGGGCAAATTGGAAAGCTACCTTATTGAGCTTCATGCTTTCAAATTCCTTGATGTGCATCAGTGCACAGAATAAATGCTCAGGTGATTTCCAAGCCTTTTCAGTTTTCTTTCCTTTTTTACTTTTACCTAAACGTTGTGGAGATGCTATGCTCAGCAAGAGTGTTTAAATAAGTGTACCCAAACATTACATGTGAAAGGTTTTACTGCATATTCACATTTTGATCCCAAATTTTAACTAAACTACTGTTCACATATAGCTCTAAAATTTGAATTTGTGCATAGAATGTTTAGAATCTTTGAGTCTAAAATATATGTATATGCATACATGTGTGTTTATATATACACACACATGTATATATATTTAGACTACTTCTATGCTAAAAGTGATAGTACATCTTCATTAAATCTAACCCTCCAGGAGGTTTGGTTAGATGTTTCTTCTTTCTGCTTCTTTAATACTCTGCTTTTCTCTGTCTGTAGCACTCATCACATTGTATTGCCCATGTTTATATCACATATTAAATTATCCATTCCTTAATAGCAAGGTCAGTCTGTTTTTATATTTCCAGTCCATCCATTCCCTAGGCCTAAGTACTCATTAATACGTATTAGGTAATAGAGTAAATTAATGAAAGAAGAAAAAAACACCTATTTAATATTTACTTCCACTTGAAACAGCAAATTATTTTCTCATCTAGTAGAAAAAAACGTATAAAAGATGTGTCTTAAACGTCTTATTACCATATTCTCGAGCTTGGAACACAAAATGGTTGAAACACTTTAAAGAGAAGAACAAAACAAAAAGAGTTGAAGACATTGCAAATGATGTTGAAAAAAGAGATTGGATCCAATAGTGAACAAAGTGTAAATTTTAGTCCACTTAACACCAGTGACCTAAATTCCTTGGATCCCAGTGAGTTACATGGCGAAAATCATGAGAAGGCCAGCGATACTGAAAACTTTAGGACTTTGTTTTCTAGGAATCCTTAAAAGTTTGAGATAGCTGGCTTCCTGGACATCAGCTGGTCCTGCCTTTTATTTTAGATGAGAGGAAGCCGAATTCCAGAAATAGGAAGTGATTTGCAAAGATTAGCTCCTCGGCACAGAGACAGCAATTTGGACACTGAGTAGTCAAATCTACACAGAGTACCTGATGAATGGAGAGATTAGAAACTTCCTCAGCAAAATAGGATAAGCAAATACTGTGTTTCCAGATCATTAAGAAAGTTTTTTTAAGGCAGGAGATGTCTCTGATACTTTATCATATGGAATGGTCCTCAGCAAGGGCCAATTTTGTCCCTTAAAGGACATATAACTGTCTGGAGACTTTTTGTTTTTTTAACATCTTTATTGGGGTATAATTGTTTTACAATGGTGTGCTAGTTTCTTCTTTATAACAAAGTGAATCAGTTATACATATACATATGTTCCCATATCTCTTCCTTCTGGCATCTCCCTCCCTCCCACCCTCCCTATGCCACCCCTTCCAGGAGGTCACAAAGCACCGAGCTGATCTCCCTGTGCTATGCGGTTGCTTCCCACTAGCTATCTACCTTATGTTTGGTAGTGTATATATGTCCATGCCTCTCACTCACTTTTTCACAGCTCACCCTTCCTCCTCCCCATATCCTCAAGTCCGTTCTCTACTAGGTCTGTGTCTTTATTCCTGTCTTACCCCTAGGTTCTTCATGACATTTCTTTTGTCTTAAATTCCATATATATGTGTTAGCATATGGTGTTTGTCTTTCTCTTTCTGACTTACTTCACTCTGTATGACAGACTCTAGGTCTATCCACCTCATTACAAATAGCTCAATTTCATTTCTTTTTATGGCTGAGTAATATTCCATTGTATATATGTGCCACATCTTCTTTATCCATTCATCCGATGATGGGCACTTAGGTTGTTTCTATCTCTGGGCTATTGTAAATAGAGCTGCAATGAATATATTGGTACATGACTCTTTTTGAATTATGGTTTTCTCAGGGTATATGCCCAGTAGTGGGATTGCTGGGTCATATGGTAGTTCTATTTGTAGTTTTTTAAGGAACCTCCATACTGTTCTCCATAGTGGCTGAACCAATTCACATTCCCACCAGCAGTGCAAGAGTGTTCCCTTTTCTCCACACCCTCTCCAGCATTTATTGTTTCTAGATTTTTTGATGATGGCCATTCTGACTGGTGTGAGATGATATCTCATTGTAGTTTTGATTTGCATTTCTCTAATGATTAATGATGTTGAGCATTCTTTCATGTGTTTGTTGGCAGTCTGTATATCTTCTTTGGAGAAATGTCTATTTAGGTCTTCTGCCCATTTTTGGATTGGGTTGTTTATTTTTTTGTTATTGAGCTGCATGAGCTGCCTGTAAATTTTAGAGATTAATCCTTTGTCAGTTGATTCATTTGCAAATATTTTCTCCCATTCTGAGGGCTGTCTTTTGGTCTTGTTTATGGTTTCCTTTGCTGTGCAAAAGCTTTGAAGTTTCATTAGGTCCCATTTGTTTATTTTTGTTTTTATCTCCATTACTCTAGGAGATGGGTCAAGAAGGATCTTGCTGTGATTTATGTCATAGAGTGTTCTGCCTATGTTTTCCTCTAAAAGTTTGATGGTTTCTAGCCTTATATTTAGGTCTTTAATCCATTTTGAGCTTATTTTTGTATATGGCGTTAGGGAGTGATCTAATCTCATACTTTTACATGTACCTGTCCAGTTTTCCCAGCACCACTTATTGAAGAGGCTGTCCTTTCTCCACTGTATATTCCTGCCTCCTTTATCAAAAATAAGGTGAACATATGTGCGTGGGTTTATCTCTGGGCTTTCTATCCTGTTCCATTGATCTATCTTTCTGTTTTTATGCCAGTACCATACTGTCTTGATTACTGTAGCTTTGTAGTATAGTCTGAAATCAGGGATCCTGATTCCTCCAGCTCCATTTTTCATTCTCAAGATTACTTTGGCTATTCGGGGTCTTTTGTGTTTCCATAGAAATTGTAAAATTGTTTGTTCTAATTCTGTGAAAAATGCCAGTGGTAGTTTGATAGAGATTGCATTGAATCTGTAGATTGCTTTGGGTAGTAGAGTCATTTTCACAATGTTGATTCTTCCAATCCTTTTGATTCATTACTGTGGGAGTTTGTGAGATATCTCACTGGTTTCTAGTGAGTAGAGGTTGGGGATGCTTCTAAACATCCTAAAATGCCCCAAATGTTAATAGTGACAAGGTTGAGAAACCCTGCCCTAGAGTATAGCCCGGGTAACAAAGACTAGGTTATGCTAGATGTCACTAGAAAAAGTCTTGCTAGTCATTCTCTAAAATGCATACAATTGCACATACATACACACATATAGTCATCTGCAGCATGGCAGAGGTGTGTCCAGAGGAAATGCAAGGTTGGTATACATGTATGGAAAGACTTCTCAGCTTCTCAGTGCCAACATGGGAATGATATGAGGTCATATTTCTGTGGACATACTCTAACTATAAAGGAGAGCCTAGAACTGAAATGGCACACAGAATCAGAACCAGGAAGACAGCCAGAAAACAAGATTGCACCTGCAGTTCCCTCTCCAGGATTGCTGTGATTCTTCTTCTTCCCATGGCTCTTTCCTCCTTGGCATAAAGATGATCAGCTCAAACATCACTTTACAACCTTTCTTGAGAACCCAATTTAATTTGCCCTTGCCATTTTCTGGCATTTTCTATCAAATATCTGTTTCACTATCTAAAGTAATCACTTTCTTTTATTTAATTATTATATGTCAACGTGCTTATTATATGTCAAATATTCTTCTAGCTATGAACAAAAATAAATCAGTATCTTTGTCTTCATGAAGCTTGTGAATAACTGAATAAATACATCAACGTGTGAATCTACTTAGAGTGCCCAGGTAGAGGTGGCAAGGAAGAAACTGTACACTCCCAGCAACCATGAGGTAAGCACAATGGAGGTAAGGAGGTAAAGAAAAGAAACAAATGATTATACTTATGACTAAGCATACAAATTCTGGAGATGACCAGAATATTACTTTTACGATGATCCAAATGTACTGAGTCTTATAGGTAATGTCCACCTTGACAATGGAAATAGTTATGATGTACATTGATAGTAATTGATAAAGTTAATTAGTATTGCAATTAAACAATAATATATTTTACATTTAAGCTTACACTTACTTAAGGATAATTATTCTATAGAGGTCCCATATGATTGTCTTAATGGTCCTATGAAATAGGAAAAATAACATATTCAATATTATACATATGAGGAAACCTCAATTAAAATATTGGGTTGGCCAACCTGAACAAAATTTTCGGCCACCCCAATAAATTAAATAACTTGCCCAAGATCACACAACTACAAAAATACAAAATGTATCCTGTATGTAATATGCTGTTTCTTTGCTTTTTTTTTTTTTTTTTTTTTTTTCCTTTGAAAGCCTTTGGCATTACTTAGGGTTTTGGGGAAAGAAGGGAGTTTGGTAAGAGAAAAGGATAATATATATGGTTGTAAAAACAGGAAAGTATAAAGTTAGAGAGGGTAGACTAAATCATCAGTATATTCAAAGTAGATAGAATGTGAAAATATTCTCTAAATAATGCATTTGCCCAGGAGAACTTCTCCCTAAGGAGGCAATTCTTGTTTCTTAATTGTCATTTTTAACTTATCTATATTATCTCCAACATAAGAAAACTTTCAATCTCTTTACATCATGTAATAGTAGAATGTGAAAGAATATGATCTGAGAACTTTATTCACTTCTAATTCTTCTTTTTTTCAAGACAATTGTATATGCATATACACAAATATATATACAACCAAGTCAATGAAACAAAAAAACTATGGAAAGTAAGAAAATATATTTTAAATGGAAGTCATTCTCATCATTGGGAATAAATGCACCTCAGAAACCAGAATAATTTGTGGGCTTTCTTTTATTTGAAAGATTGAAGGATATCAAGCAAGGCCTTAATAGACATGACATTTTCCTGGCAAAAGATTTGAAAATGATCTTATATAGAGGAGAAAATTACTTAGCTAATATTCAAATATCATGCATCCTTTGTATTTTTGGACAAAGAATTTAGATACATTCAGGGATGATAGTTTTCATTCACTTGTCTAGTGATTCAAATAATTGATTGATTTTGCACATGCTCCAGAAATGTAGACACAAACCATGTCCCTGTATCTGCAGAACACTGAAAAAGGTGAAAAGGACTTTTATATGCTATAAAATAGGAATATGTGAGTAGTTCTGGAAACATGGAGGTGACAGCATCCACTTTTGCTCACTTAGGAGTCCAGGGAAAAGTTAATGGAAGGAGGTAAAATTTGAGTTGATTCTTGAAGTGAGGATTTTCCAGGCTGATAAAGGAAAATACCAAATTTCATGAGAAGTTTTGAGAAATCTAAACAACTCCAAATCAGAAGAAGCATCTCAGAGAATAGGGAGAGGTGACATTGAAAAGGTAGAAAAGGTTTTTTATGCCAGACAAAGGAGTTAGCTTTTTGGCTTTAGAAATGAGGTATCATGAAAGGATGTAGAGCACAAGAGGAATAAGATGAGATTTGTATTTTAAAATATCAGTCACCTCTCTACAATTTTTTATATGCTTAACGTATTTCCTATATTTTTTGAAGAATAAAACAAAAGTAAATCATTCACTGTTTTTTAAAAATTATCTATGTACTAGTTAGTGTTCTCCAAGAGAGAACAGAACCAATAGGATAGATGGATAGATAGATAGATAATAGGAAGATAGACAGAGATTTATTATGATGGATTAGTCATTTGATTATGGAGGCTGAGAAGTCCTCTGATCTGCTGTGTGTTAACTGGAGGTCCGGGAAAGCCAGCAATGTAGTTCCAGTCCAAAGCAAAGGCTGGAGAACCAGGGGAACCAATGGTGTAAGTCCTACCTTGAGCCTGAAGACCTGAAGACCATGTGGCCAATAGTGGAAGTCCAACTCCCAATCTGAAGGCCTAAGAACCAAGGGTGCCAGTGTCCTAGGGCAGAACAAGATGGACATCCCAGCTTAAGCAAGGGAGCAAATTCATTCTATTTTGGCCTTTTTGACTCAGGGCCTCAACAGATTGGATCATGCCTACTTGTATTGGTGATAATGATCTTTGCTCAGTTTTCCAACTCAAATGCTAACCTCTTCAAGAAATACCCTCATAAACAAACACTGAAACAATGTTTTGTCAGCTATCTGGACATCCAAGCTAGTCAACTTGACACATAAAATTAACCATCACAATCTACTATGTGCCAAGCACTGGGTAGATATTAATATAAAGAGCTGAGAAAACTAGAGTGGTCTCTGCTCAAAAAGTTCATAGACTACTGTGAAGACAGATATTAAAAATGGTTATAAATAATTAAGTAAATAGATGTGTGCAAGCTGTTATAAGGAAGAAATGACAGGGTCTGTAGGAGTATAAAGGGGATTTAACCTTGATAAAGTAGGCTTCCCTGAGGGAGGGAACATGTGGACATGTCAGATTTCACTTGGTAAACAGAGAGGTTGGCAAGAAACAGAGATGGCAGATAGCATGACTTCTTAAAGAATCCCAGAGAAGCCCATTGTGACTGTAGAGGAGAGAATGAGGGGAAGAGTGGCCCAAGATGAGACTGGTAAGGCAGGAGGAGCTGGATCAAGAAGGCTTTACAGGGGGCTTCCCTGGTGGCACAGTGGTTGAGAGTCAGCCTGCCGATGCAGGGGACACGGGTTTGTGCCCCAGTCCGGGAAGATCCCACATAGTGGCTAGGCCCGTGAGCCATGGCCACTGAGCCTGCGCATCCGGAGCCTGTACTCCGCAACGGGAGAGGCCACAACAGTGAGAGTCCCACATACCGCCAAAAAAAAAAAAAAGGCTTTAGAGACCTCATTAAATAATTTCCCTTTCACTCTAAAGGCAATGGGATGCAATAGAAGGTTTTTTATGCAGGTCAGTAACATTACAAAATATATTTTAAGAAAGAATGTACTTTTAAAAGATTACTCTGGCTGCAATGGCAAAGATCATTTAGAAGTGAATAAAGCAAAAAAGACTATGGGGTGATCAATTAGGAAACTGTTGCAGTAATTCAGGAGAGAGATGAAGATAGCCTAGATTAGGCAGATGCCAAGGTGATTCAGGAGATATTTTAGGAGGTAAAATTAGCAAAGATCGGTGATAGATTAGAAATATTGGATGAGGGAAAAGAAAGAATCAAGGACGACTCAATTTTGTGGCCTTAATTCCAGACTGGGGCCTTAATTCCCCAAGCAAGAGTGAGAAGGTCTCTGGAGTTACAGATAAGGATACCACTTGGGAATTACCTGCAGTCATGCAAGGAAAAAATGTAATGTAGAAACATTAAGGAAATATGATCAGGAGCTGTTTGGAAGGTAAAATTTCAACAAGACTCTGACCAACTGCACATTGGAGATAAGGTGGAGAGAAAAGTTTATGCCAATTTTCTTGTCTTCGAATGTTGGAACTCATTAAAATCTTTATTGCAAACTTCCTCTGTGCCAGAGACTGTTCTAGGTGGTGAGAATATAATAGTGAACATGACAGACAAAAAGAAATTATATTTAAGCCAATTTTCTTGTCAAGTTTGTATCAAGCATATAGACTTGATACCATTAACTAAGATGGGAACTCCAAGGAAGAAGAGGATGTGTTGAGGAAGAAAGTGAGTTCAGGTATGGGCTTGATAAGGTTGGGGCACAGATTCTGGTGAAGGTGCAGCTGGCAGATGGATAGAAGAATCTTGTGCTCAGAGAGCACCCTGGGGTGGAGTTTCACTCACGTTCCTGTGATACTGAAAACTGTGGGAAGAGCAGAGATCAGAATGGGCATGAACTGATGAAGCAGTGATGCTCTTTACCTGCCATGGAGGCAGGTGCTGGAGAGGGATAGCATTTAATGACTTTAACCAAGAAGTACCTTTATGCAGAGCAACTCTGCTCAACTCTGAGCAACTCAGAGCAGCTCAAACCCTAAGCAATAAGTGATTTCTTCCTCTCAGGGTGCTTTTAAATTTGACCTCTTCTCTGACTGGCCCAGGGTGTGGAAGGTGACAATGAGCAGGCCCACATAAGGAGAAGCACCAGGCATTATGTCAGGACACAGTCCCTTTCTTCACAGTGCAGAATGCTTCAAGCTTCCAACTCAAGTCCAAGGGTTATTCAGGGGTCCATGAGTGAGGCAGCCAAGTAAGGTCAATTGCTAGTAGATGGATCTATTCACTTCAGCTGAGGATTCTCATGTGAAAATGGGGGTCTGGTGAGAAGGGGAGCTTTCATTTGTTTTCAAGAGATGTTGGAAATCATTCAAAACTTTATTGCAAACCTCCTTTGTGCCAGAAACCCTTCTAGGTTGTGAGACCATGAACAGTGAACACAACAAAAAGTGCTGCCCTTTTGCAATTATATTCATGTGGAAAGAAATATAATAAATAATTAAATCACATAATATATCAGAGGGTGAGAAGTGAAGAAGTGCTACAGAAATCAGGGGCTCTATTTTAAATAGATGGTCAGGGAAGACATTATTGAGAATGTAACATTTGAGTAATGACCTGAGATAGGTAAGGAAAGAAGCCACGTATGGGTATAGCAGGAAATTATTTTTCAAAGGAAATAGCTGGTGACATGGTCCTAAGTTAGGGATCCAGCTCTTGACTATATTTTGAAGGCAGAGCTATGAGGACTGGTTGTGAGGTTAGAGGTGAATGTGTCAGAAAGAAAGGAAATGAAGGTGACTCCACGGTTTGGTCTGAAGCTCTCTATAACTGAGATAGGTAAGGCATTTGAAAAAAGGAAGAGTTCAGGAGGGAAGATAGTTTGGGACAGGTTAATTTCAAGATGATCTGATGGAGCCCAAACCTGTGCACTTTCTCAGATGACCTCAACTGACTTCTTCCTTTTTCCTTGTTCTTGGCTGTCACCTACCTGCGCTGGAACATCCTTGCATTTTTGGACTTGAGTGAATCAACGAGTCATATTCAAACACTTGGATGAGAACACTCTAAGAGACCATTAAAAGGCCAGAAGTTAGGGCAAGTTGCCTGGAGAAAGCCAGGCAGATTTCTCTCTCCATTGGGCTACTCCAAGGTGTAATTCTTTCTTGTAACCTTCCCTAGATGTGGAATTAAAAAGCCTCCTAAGGAGTATGCTGTGTCTCTCTGTAAGATATTGTTATGAGGCAGCCAGTGAAGAAATGCTTCCTTTTATTCTCTTCCATTACTTCCTTTTTCTCTCATCATCACTGCCGCAGGCTTGTACTTTAATTCTTGCACAGTATCTTCTTTCTACATAACTTAGACTAGAACTGTTGCCTAAAGGACATCCAGGTGGAGCTGCCAACTGGGGTATTAGATCAAAGACTGAAATATGGGGGTGGTGATGATGAGAGAACCAAACTAGAAATATACATTTGGGAGTCATCAGGGCACAGATGATATCTAAAACCTTGGAACTGGGTGGCCTCCACAAAGAAATGATTGTAGGTAGAGATGAGAAGGGGTCCAAAGACAAAGCCTTGGGCACTTCTGAATTTAGGGGTCAGCAAAGGAGTCTAAGAAGCAACAGCCAACAGAGGAGGAGACCCTGAGGGTGTATTGTGGAAGCCAAGCGAAGAGTGAGTCAAGGAGGAAGAAGTGAAGTGTCAATTGATATGAATATTAATGTAAAACCTCCCAATTTTTCAATGTTAACAAGAAAGTCAAACTTTTTAAAAACACCACAGAGACCATCAGAACACTTCTAAAGATTATTTGGTCTTCATACTGCTAATTTGCTAAAAGTTGTCTGGTGGGAAGGCTTTTCCTGACTGTGATAAACAGCCTTCTTCCTGTTCTTTTTCAGCTGTGCTAAGGCCATGTCTTACTATCTCCCCCAAAAGTATATTTCCTGGTTGTAGTATTTTCCACCTGGACTTGAACTTAATAATGACAGTTAACAGTTATATAGCACTTACTTTTTGCCAGGCATTGTTTTTATCTATTTATCTATCTACCTACCTATCATCTATCACATACATATACACATACACAGACACACATACACATGATGGATAATTTCTATTATTATTTCCAGTAAAATTCAAAGTAACTGAACTATTGAGAGCCTAAGGAAATTGCCAAACATCATGCAGTGAACATAAGGCAGAACTGGGATTTGGACCCAAGTTGTCTGGCTCCATGGTCCATGCTCATAAGCTTCATAAAATACCATCTCAGGAATTATGGGTTTGGCGTTTGAATATATGGAGAATTATATTAGGCGTCATCATCTCTTCTCTCTAGGACCTCCTTTTTCCTGTATTGATTCAGGTCCCTGGTGATCCACATGACTCAAATGCCTGAAGATGGGCATATTGGATTACGCTAGTAGTGTGTAGTTTGAAAACACCTTTCAGGGAATTCTAATACACCTTGCCCTGCTCTCTCTTCAACTCAGAGAAAATCACTGTATTACTTGGTTTGTGTGGATATCTCTCATAGGGATGATAAAGTCATTAAATTGAAGTTGACAGAGGATTAAATGGCAATGGTGTGCTAGATTCATATCACAAACTTAAAAATCTCAGCTGTGGGTGGCTTCATTATTTATTTGAAGGTTTGCCTTGCAAATATGATTTGCTTAAAATAGCTAATTTTCAATGTTAAGTTTTGCTTTGCTGGCTAGGTCAAACTCTGTGACCCTTAAGAATTGCTCTCATATTAAAAAAATTCAGCATATTAAAAATTCAGCATATTAAAAAAAATTCAGCATGATTGCAGAAAATTGTTGCTCTTTTCAACCTTTTATTCCTCCCTCTTGTATGGAAAAAATGTTATGCTTATCTTACTTTCAGTTCTAGAATTATGAGGGAACTGGACTAAAATCCATGCCTTATCATCAGTTTGTTCATAATCTACCTTGAGTAGTTTCCCAGTGATGATAGACATGGACCCAGAAAAATACAAATTTTGAAATCTAATCAAATCACTTTTTCTCCCTGTATTCATGTTCATTTTCTCTTGATATATCCCCTGAAAGGAGCTGTTTTTGTCACCCTTCCTTCAAAATGACACCTTTATACCTAAAGTAGTATGGAATTAATTGTGAAATAGCAATCATCCAGAATAATTAACAGCAAATGAAGATCTATAGGTTGGCCTATTTAAAAGAAATCAGTGGTCTCAGTACCCTGGCGAAAGGTCCTACGTCACACAGGACCCATCTCTACAGTTGTCCCAGATGTGTGTTTTGTTCTCTATTCTCAACAGAAATCCTTATGTTGGGTTTACCAAGAGGCATAAGGCTTGCCAAAGGGCTATGATCTCTGAGTAAATGTTCATCTCATCTTGGGCTTCAACAGTCAGATATTGTTTCTGTCAATTAAAAATTATTCCCCCCTTCCCCTCCCTTGAATCTGTTGTTCCACAACTCATTTAAAGCTTCAAGTAAAACACATGTATTGTGAATGAAATATAAAATAGTTTAGTTGGTTTTGCTCCCTAAATTTATAACAATGGAAAAATCAACAAAAAAGCAACATAATGCATTGTTTTACGGATAAGAAAAATAAACACAACAGAATCAGAAGTGAAGCAGTTTTCAAATTGACTGAGTGATCTGAATCTTAAACAGTTAAGTCCCACTTTTTGTTTGCCTCGTCTCCTATCCAGCTGCAGAAAGGGGGGCTAGGGGTGCAGAAACACCCAGCAATAACCTGTTATTTGGGTAATAATAAAGACAAATGTGGCATGAAGATCTTGTAATGCAGGAGGATAACATTGTTAGAGAGAGAACTTTAACTGGTCATTTCATGTTCTGCCAGTAACAATTCAGGGAGAGGTAGTGAAATCTGTTATTGTTGATTTCAAATGTAGACTTTTTCCTTAATGGTGTAACACAGGTCAGCATAGTAACTACTAATATTTTCCTACATATCATATTATGCTCTGAAATGCCTCATTACATTTATATCAAATAAGAAATGGGGACACAGTTAGGAAACCAGTGTTGTGACTATGAAATTACAATATTTCATTTTTATAACTTTGGCCTGGTAATGACTAGAAGCAATACTTTCCCCAGAGATGAGATTTTTTCATCAGCCTTATCCTAGAGGGAACAGTAAGCCAGAAACCTTCTTGTGTATGAATATTAGCAAGAATTGTTCATGGGACAACTCGCAGGTCATTCCACCATGCAGAAACTGCTGAGCCCCTTCAAAAAACCATCCTCGTCACACTTGGTCAATGGGGTAGAATTTTAAGACTGTATTCTAACTGGTCTCCCTGCTCCCTGACTGCCCCTATTCAGAGTAATCTACCTGACATGCAAATCAGACTCTGTCACTTGCCAGCTTTCATTCAGGTTTTCTTATCTGTAAAAATGAGGATAATATTTGCACCTACCTAATAGGTACAAATTTTTCAGTGGTACACGTAGCATATTTGACACGAGTGAATCATCTTGTGACAATATTATTATAAAATTATTTTCATTAATAACAATAGAATAAAATGAAGAAGAAGAAGAATGGCTAGAAAAGAAACATGATGATAATATTCTTTCCTTGGAATTTGTATATGTAATTATGCCAGCAAAATTAAAACTAAAAATATGAAATAAATATTATACTACATAAAAGTAATGGATTCAGAATTTTAATTATATCTCTATTGTTTCAGATTAAAAAATGTGTACCTATTATCTCGATCTCTTACAATGATGAGCAATTGAATAACAGAGTAAGAAATTTTAATTCTAAGTGTGTTATTTTAATTCAGTAAAATATTTCATGTGTAAACTAAAATTTGCACTTACTAGGCAAAAAGTACATCTTGCATTTTGCACTGTTTGATTGTTTTAAATTTTAAATAAAATTTCAAGTAACCATATAAAATAATATAACAGAAGCCACTAAAAGTCACAGTAACCAGCAATTACAGGATTTTAAACAACAAAAGATAGTTTTCAGGAAATAGTATTTTATTACTGACACTATTTATAATTGCCAACTCATGGTGGTAATCATAACCTGTTTTATAATTGTTTTAAAATACAAAATAGACAATGCATCTCTTTATTGGCTATCTAAGTGGCAAACTACCCCCAGTGTCTTGCCTATTGTATGCTGCAACTCTGCAACTAAGGAATCTAGGAGGGTTAAATAGATTTACATCTGAAGCACCTAGAAGAGGACCTGGCATATGGTAAATGTTCAATAAATATTATTATTTTAAATAACTACGATGCCTCCTTATATTTGCTATATACACTATAAAGGCAAAGTTTAATCTTACTGGTATATTTAAGACCATCCATAAACTGGTCACACAGCTTTTTCTTGCATTTGAAAGAGTAAAGTGAAAGTCTCAGGAGCACAGAAATTTCATTGAAATGTATCATTCATTCACGGCCAGGTCTTCTGCTAATTTCTTGCTGGCAAGCCTTCTTCCCCTTTTACCTCCAGAGGAACCTTGTCATTATTCAAGGTGCAGCTTAATTGTTGATTCCTTATCTCAACTTTCCTGCTCAAGAAAAAGACTCACCACTCATCCAATCATCTGTCCACCTATCCATCTATTTGTTTCCTCAATATCTATTATCAGAATGCTTGTTATGTTCATAATGATCTCCCAGAAATAAAGAATGAATAGGATCACAATTGCTGTTTTTATCAGTTAAAGTCTGCTAGGGAAAAAGAAGTGGCAAAGATAATTTACTATTTTTAGTGCTATCCTTAAGTGTAAGAATAGAGTGCTATCAGAGCACTTGGGAAGGTATTTTAAACAGTATTGGAAGGTCAAACATTTCTTGGAAGATACAAGAGACATCTAAACTGAGACCTCAAGTGTAAAATTTATCTAGTCAAAAGGGGCAGTAAAATGGGAGGAGAAGGGAGAATGTCTTAGCATAAAAAGTAGCATGAATTATGGTCTGGACAGAAAAAATACAAAGGAAATTAAAATAAGTTCCACATTTTTTGTAGGATAGAAAGATTGAGAATGGTGAAAGAGCCTTGGGCAATTAATCGAAGGCCAGATAATTCAAATCTCTGTCAAATTTTTGTTCAGGAGTTTATATATAGGTTGAGTGTTGAGAAACCACAGAATGGTTTTAAGTGGAAAAGTTATTTGATTTGGAGTTTTAAATATTACTCTTAATAATACGGATTATGGATTAGAGAAGGGAAAGAAGAAGGACTATTTTGGTTGTTGCAGGTATTGATCACAAGACAATGATGACTCCTCTAAAATAGGGCAGTGAAGATGGATTCTCAAGGTTTAGGAATTATAATTGGCAGGACTTGGTGACCAGATATTGGTTGCTAGGGACTGGAAGGCATCGAGGATGGTTTCTGAGTAGGCTTTGAACACCAGCAACTAAGAGGGATGAAACCAGAAGAGATGGCACCAGTCACCAGAATTGTTCATACTCTGAGGAGCAGGTTTTGTGGAAGGATGATGGGCTCCATATTCGTCTTTGGTGTGAGTCTATGGCACATCAAGGTGGAGGTGTCAAGAAAACATCATTTGAAATCCATCCCTAAAGGGACAAGAGTAGAAATGAACACTCAAAGAGAGTGAAGTGTAAGGAGAGATCTGGCTAAGGACAGAGCCCTGAGTCATACAAAAGTTCCAGGAAAGACAAAAGGAGAGATGCCAGCCAAAGAAACTGACTGACAAGGAGTGGGTGAAGAAGAAAGAGGGAAGCTGGAGGAGAATGATGGTTAGGATGCTATTTTGCATTAATAGTTGTTATAGCTCTATGTGAATTTACTTGTCTCCTCTGCTAGAATTCAATTTCTTGAGGACAAGAACCATGCCTTTGTCTGCCTTGCGTTTAGCATAGTATCTAGCATTCAGTAGGTGCTCAGTACAAGTGTATTGCATTAAAAAAATACAGTGTTCAATAATAGAGGTGATTTTCTACTCTAATTTTTTTCTGAAGCAGCAAAACATTTAAATAATCAGGACTGGTGAATTCAGACATAGCTAATATTGTCTAGTGGAGGGAACAAGTGAATGTCATTCTCATTCCAATAGTTTACATTCTTGTAAGTGATCTAAACTTGAGTTAAGAGCTCTTAAATAGATGGCAAGTTGCAATTGTGCAGAAGAAAAGCAGCCCATGGAAGAAATCGTGTCAGTCATAATGAGCCAATGTAGATTCCAAGACATTATGACCAAATTAAAGAAAACATGTCAAATAAGTTGGAAACCAGGGGCCATAGGGAAAATGCTGTAATAGGAATCTTGCCAGAAAGAACCTGTCCAATCAGTTTAGGCAAGAAGTATGTGCCAGGATAGAATGATTTATGTGGAAAATTTGAAAACCTGATCCACACCCCATTGAAATCAGTGGATCATGGGAATAATATGTGATTATTATGTTCAAAGTCAAAGGGCTTGATTTACTATTCTCAAAAGAATATCAAGCAGGTAGTGAAGGAGATGAGAATGTTCCTCCCAGAAAAAGCAATGAAAAGGCCAAAATTTCTCATAAAAGTGGAATGTACTGGGAAATAAGTAGGTTTTCTGATACCTAGTTCATAATCAGTTTTGTGTAATGGAAAAAGGACACTTTTTGAAGTCCTATTAACCTGGGTTCAAATCCTGATATAGCCAAATACAAACTATATGACCTTGAGTAAGTTATTTAACCTCCTGGATTCTTAGTTTTCTTATCTGTAAAATTGTCATATTGTTTCCTAACTTGTCAGGTTGCTCTGAAGATTGTGATTAAAATGTGTATAAAGTTCCTTGGAGTGCCAGGATATTAGGTGCTAAATAAAACCTGATTTTTCTAATTTATGACCAACGCTTTTCCAAAAGGTACTCAGTAGTATCAGAAGCATGTGGAGACAACAGTACTAGTGTGTTGGTTACTCTAGTCATTATGTGTTTTAAAAAGGTGTGTTTCTCTAAATTATTGAAAGAGGAAACAAACTTCATTTAACCCTGTAATTTTATTCTATTGTATAAAGGTTAAAGCAGTTGTTATAGTCAACATACACGATTCTGTAACTTTGTACTGTTCTGCCTTCACCACACACACACACACACACACACACACACACACACACACAGGAACAATAACAAGGACAACAAATGAAAACATATATTTATGACCAAAATAAATATTAACATGAGCTATGTGCTCTAAGCAAAGGCTCTACCTGGAAATGTAGGCAAAGTGAAGATAAGATTTTATATTACTCTGACAACATGATGGAGAGTCAGAGGTTGTAGGGAAGGTCATAGCAAATTGAAAAAATTGCTGCCAGCTATTTTCACCATCCCACAGAAAGCAAGAGAACTCAGAGGTCTCTAAGATAGTAAACTAATTACTGCCTACGTTTTGACACACTTAATGTGCTACTTAATTAATGAGGAATTATAAGAAAATACACAAATGAAGAGCAGAAATAGCAATGTAAGTGAAGGATTAATTTAATTCTTCCTATGCTTTTTAAATTAGAATTAGGAAACATAGCAATGAAGTCATGGATTTGTGTAGTGAATATAAAGTGTATTGAATAGACTTTCCATAAAAATTGTCTAAACTGGGTTTGACATTGATGAAACTTCAGAATTACATTATCCCTTTGACATGTGATACTATGAGTTGTTAAAATAATGAAACATTCTTGCTTTTAGAAAATGAGATTTAAAGATATATCCAGATTGCTTCCTCAAATTGTGATGCTATCTTTGGCTAACGAACAAAAATATGAAAGTATTTATATTTTGACTAGAATTTTTAAGTTTCATTTACAATGCTGAGTATGGATGCCACATCTCAAATAATTCATGAACATAATGCCATGTCTGTTTGAAAGGATCAAAAGATAATCATAGGATCTTGAAAACAAAAAGGAGATTAGAGACTAGAAAAAAATGTGAATCTCTACTCAACATAGGAGTGGAATAGAAATCATAATATTCATGGAGATTTTGTTAATCATACTCAGAATATAACAAACACTTAACAGCTGGTACAGCACCAAACTGAATGCTGGGCTTACTCTGGGAGTTAAATCTTGTAGACTAGTTTGTTTGCTGGAACATAGTGTGGAGACCCAAGGGGGGTTTCCAAGGAAAGAATTAGGAAGATTGGAGTGGCTAAACATATGGGAATGTTTTAATATTTTAACAATTGATACTGTGCACTGGCTAGTTGCCAACCTTGGATATACCTTCTTTAATGTTCATAATAAAACAAGCTAGAGTGTTGAGGACCCAGCCTCACATATGTATGGAATTTGATGTGGAATACTAGTCCTCAAATCTAGGAGGATGCTACTTCTTCCCTCTTTGGAATCCAAAAATCTCCACTCACCAGCCTGGAAATCTGTCCTGGTAGTAAGCCTTACCCCTGAGCCACTAATGGAAACTATCCTGAGGAGAAATCAGAACACCAAGGAAAACCACACTTGTGTGTGTAACCTCAAATCATTCGTAGAGTGTGGAAACCTCAAGCCTGGAAACTGATCTAAAACTGGCTTGAAAATAGAAATTCCTATAGGGACATTGCAGAGACAAATGTAAAAGCACTTCTTAAGGATGTCTCCATTTTTGGGAAAAAATGGGATTCTTATGAGAAAAAAACCCCAAATGAATGCAAAAAATGACAAAATAACTCTTCATCCAAAGAAATCCATAATCAGAGATTGTCATCTCATTCTAAATGGGAGCATTCATGTTTGCAGAACTAAAGATAAATGGGCACCCTAAAAGAAATTTTAAAATAAATACACTAGAATTAATAAAAGAAGATAAAGAATTAACTTGTATCCCTGAGATAGCAATGCATAATTTTTTTAAAGAAATAGTTTGATATTATTTTGGCAAATAACCAAGTAGAGTTTCTAGAAACAAATTTAATCACTGATATAAACAAAAGAAAAAAATCATATGATCATTTACATAAATGCTGACAAGAAATTGAACATTTATTTCAGCTAAAAGATATAATAACATAATAGTGGGTGTATTCTTTAAAATATATATACACACATGCACACACTCACATATACAGTCATAACTCAGCCAAAAAGTAGATGTCATACTAAATGATGAAACACTGGACATAATCCTTTCACAGTTCAGAAAAATAAAATAATGGTAATGCCTGCTATGATCAGCATTCATTTTATTCTATTCTAATGGGTACATTTTAAATCTATTCACATTTCTGCATGTGAAATGCACCATGATGTAAATGATTTTTTAGCAATATGTCATAGTTTTACTGACATAACTTTTTCTACCTTAGTAGTAGGTAAATTCATGATGTATTTAAAGTCAACAGTGTCCCATACTTGAAGGAATATTGCTTTGCATTGTTGATGCATTATTTGCCATATTACTAGCCAATGCAATTAGGCAAGACAAATGCACCAAGAATACGAACTGGAATTGAGGAGATATGATGATTGTTATAATGGTCATTTACTTCTCAAAAACTTAAGAAAATAAACAGGGTAGCTATTTAGAAAATAAAACAAACCAAAAAATGAAACCCCTCTCTCATTCTTTATACCAAATATAATATGAGGATTAAATATACAAGATATGAATAAAAATTTTAAATTATTTGGGAGTTTAGAAACAATGGGTAGAATTCATAGGGACCAGTGTAAAAAAGTCTATATAAATATTAGAATTTCTTAGCAATGGAACAGGTCTCTTAAAACTGTTGCAACAAATCTTTATTTGAAATGTTGAAATGTTCTTAGACTGTTCTCTTCCACTGATCTATATGTTCATTTTGTACCAATACCATTGTGTTTTCATCACAATGCTTTAGAGTAAGTTATCCTATTTAGTATGTGCTCCCTCATACTTTGTTCTTTCATATTACTATTGGCTAGTCTCAGATCTGAAGTATTTTAAACTGGTAAAAAAAGATTCTTATAGAATTGTAATGTAATTTTGATGTAGAATTATCAATTTTTTTTCTTCTTATTTATTTTATGAATTTATTTATTATTTTAATTTATATATTGTTTCATTTATTATTCTTTGTATTGTATTTTTCTGCACTGTTTATTGTGTTTATTCCCTGTGCATCAATCACTGATATAATAAAAATAAATACCATTTAAACATAATTTTAAAGAAGGAAGTAGATGTACATTTAACCGGGAAGTAAAAGTGAGAATCAGACATACCAGGGTTTAAACCCTGTCTTTCCCCACGCTTGCTGTGTATTCCTTTGTAAGTTGATTTACCTCATTGTCTCAATGTATTAGTAGTCAACTTTTTAGAAAACGTCTTTGTTATACTTTTCAGATTTTTAAAAATTATATCATTATATTTCTTCTAGAATAGCAGCATTAATGGAACATGATAGAGTTTCTTTATTTGAGTATTTTTTGAAGAAAATTCCTTTCACCATTTGTTGAAATCATCTGAAATCTCTGTTGCATCTCAGCCAGGTCTTTAGAGAGATGAGTAATTAGACTGTCTTTTTTGCCTCTGAGGATGCTATTAATGGAATTGCACTTTGGCATTTGGCTTTTTGCTTACATTGGAGGGATATTAAAATAAATGATGCTAGGAAATCCATTGCTGTGTTTACTGTAATTATATCATTGATTATCTTGTTCAAATTTTCCTCTACGATCTCAATACCAGCAATATTTCAGCTCCTACTGAATTATTGGTTGGTTTTTTTGTGTTGGGATTTATCTGAATTTTGTAATTGATTAGTTTCTCTTTACATTTGCTAGTAGAAAGCTCAAAGACAATATTTTACATTTGGAAAGTAAATTTTGTACATAAACACAAATCATTGTTTTGTTTTCCTACATTATTTTCTCTTGCCTGAATTTTCTTACTCCCTTTTTATCTTCTCTGGCTTTATTTTACCTCTAGTTTTAAGCCACCTAAAATTGATTTTCAAAAAAAAGGGCATAGATAAATACACAATTATGTAAACCAATAAAACCATCTTAACCTCAGTTTTTTTTCAAGTGAGGCATCTCTTCCCCTCTTGCATGTCTCTGCTTATTGAGGCTTTTCTTCATTCTTTAAAAGGTAGTACCCACCTTACACACTCTATCCATCATTCCCGCTTTGTCTCTATGAGACTCGCCACCTCCTGATATGCTAAACATATTTCGTTGATGTTTATTTTCTATATCCTTCCAGTAGATTATAGTTTTATGTTGACTGCTTTATGCCCAGAGTGTTTCTCATCAAGTAGAGGCTTAAGTAAAATTTAATTAATATCTGCTTCAAAGTAGTTCCAAAAAATAGTAATAGTTATGACATATTTTTAAATGACTAGGACCCTGCACAGTACACTAGCTTCTCTTTCTTCTCTTCCTTCTTTATTTATAGAGGTGTGGTCAGTGGGGCTCTGGCTCTTATCTACTTTGTTAAGATCTCCAGATTTACGGTTCCTATTCCACCCACAAATGCCATTCTTGGAGGACAATTTTTATTGAAGATTCAAAAGTGTAGTTCTTTAGTTCTGTAGACTAATAATGAAATATAATCATATGAATTATTAACCTTATGATGGCAGGAAACATATCCCTTTTGTTTACTGTTGCACACCTACGTCATGGCAGTGATTAGCACAAAGCTGGAGAATACCTATTTTAATAAATAATGAATGAATAATGATAATAAAAATAATAACTTTCTTAAGAAGTTATGTTCTTATAATTCTGATAAACATTTTAACTAACATCTATTTTAATTCCTTATATAATAATATGAGTTGAATAGTGTTATTACCTACTTCCTCCATTGTTATCGCAATTTTACAACTGAGAAAACAGAGGCTGAGAGACATCAAATAAGTTTCACAAACTGACACAGGTAATAAGCACAGAGCTGGGACCTGAACCAAAAGGTTTCTGATTCTAGAACCATACTCTTAAATTTCAACAGCATTACTTTAGGCATGACCTCTATTCTTCTTTCATGCCAGGAATGTTTTTTGTGTGTGTATCATCCTAATTGTCTTCATCCTTCAGTAAAACTGTAGATAACTCTATTTGTGGGTATTGAAGCCAAGTGTTAGTGATGTAAGTTTCCATTTTCCAAGAAAAAAAAATTAGTTGTTATAAAAATGACTTTTGATCCTTTTAGATTGTCCGATAAGCCACGTAAAACGCTTGAGCTAATCTTTTCTGAAAGCTCTTTGGGCAAATTTCTGTTAACACTCAGGTCTGACAGCTTAAAGCTATTACACTACAAAATATATGTTCTTTCCCAAAATAAATATGTTTTATAATAGCAATACAGATGTCGTCAAGGGGCAAGGTTATCAGGAGATAATTAGACCCCAGAGAGATTACAGGCTCTTAGATCATGAGAGCAGTATTGCAATCCTGCCTTATTAAATAATTGTAAGAAAGTAAAAGTCAACTATAAATACACACATTTCCCTGTAATAAACTTTTAAAAATACAAACCCAAGGTGCATGCTGATGTGCTGAGATGATAAGGCCTCTCTCTCCATTACACTGTAATGTCTATATATAACCCAGAACACCAACTTTCAAACTGAATTTTAAATAAGAATGTGAAAGGAAAGACACCTCTTCCTTCCTTTGCTAGCATTTTTAAGTTAGCTGTCTTAAGGACATTTTTAAATCCTAGGAAATGAGTGACTGGTTTCCAAGAAATAATCTACCCACCTTACTTCGTACTCCATAAAAAAATAATAGTAAAACCTAACTATATGCAATTCTCCAAAAATGTCTCTGTATGTTTGCATATAATAGTGCCTTGTCCTGAAAGTTCTTCTCCTCTCTCTGTACTAAACTTGCCAACTAGAAGTTGACATTGACCTGAAAAATTTCTTTACCTTCTTCAAAATTAGATTTATTATAAGGTTTTGAAAATTTTTCCTCACTACCACTAACCACCGCATCCCCTCAACATCAGAGTATTTAAATATATTTCCTCTGGTGTTCCAATAACATTTTAGGATTAATTTTATTAACAGCTATCTAGTTATCTTATACTGTACATTTACACCTGTTTGTCTGTATTAGACTAAAAACAAGAAGCATAAATCCCCAGTTTCTATCACAGTGCTTATCACGAAGCATTTTCTCAATGAATATTTGTTTATTGAACAATGAATGAAGAAATGAATAAGGTGAGGTTGTCCAAAGCAGGTAAATAGGATCAACCATCCTAAACAAGGGAAATTATATTCCCTAGATGACATATCCATTGATAACTGTTTCCATCCTTTGTCCCAGAGTGGTGCTGTTAATTCTGTTCTTCCAAGGGGAGCATATACTTTCAACTGAATATTTTGGAACATTTGGATTCACATTCCTATGCAAGCAGCTTCCATTTACATTTAATCTCCCTGAGAGATTTGTTTGGTGCTGCATCCCCAGTGCCTAGACACTGCTTGGTACAAAGCAGTCAGTGCCTGACTTCAAACAGAGGATTATTCTCCATCTGTTTCTCCTAAAGCATTTACATAACTTTCACAGGGCATCACAAATAATTAGTGACAAAACTAAATATCAAAATAAGATCTTGTGTGTTTAAGTCTGTGGTTCTCCCTGAGATTCTTTCCTGTTGTGAATCAGTCCCAATTAGTACAACCATACCAAAATTGTTTATTGCTTATCTTTGTTCTTGACCTTTTCCAGAATCTCAACAGAAATATCTATGAAGATTCTGAAATTCTACCTTAATCAAGAAACTGGTTATTTCTATTTCTTTTTCCTCCCCACATTTACTGAGATATAATTGATAAATAAAATCACATATATTTAGAGTATACAATTTGATGATTTAATATACATATATATTATGAAATATTTAAGTTAATTAACATATTCATCACATATGTAACTTTTTTAGTATGCTTTTCATTTTATTTTATTTTATTTTATTTTTCTATGTTTTTTTCCTTTTTTTTTTCTAACATCTTTATTGGAGTATAATTGCTTAACAATGGTGTGTTAGTTTCTGCTTTAAAACAAACTGAATCAGTTATACATATACATATGTCCCCATATCTCGCCCCTCTTGCATCTCCCTCCCTCCAACCCTCCCTATCCCACCCCTCTAGGTGGTCACAAATCACTGAGCTGATCTCCCTGTGCTATGCAGCTGCTTCCCACTAGCTATCTATTTTACGTTTGGTAGTGTATATATGTCCATGCCAGTCTCTCACTTGGTCCCAGCTTATCCTTTCCGCTCCCCGTATGCTCAAGTCCATTCTCTAGTAGGTTTGCATCTTTATTCCCATCTTTAGATTCCATATACATGGGTTAGCATATGGTATTTGTCTTTCGCTTTCTGACTTACTTTACTCTGTATGACACACTCTAGGTCCATCCACCTCTATGAATAACTCAATTTCGTTTCTTTTTATGGCTGAGTAATATTCCATTGCACATATGTGCCACATCTTCTTTATCCATTCATCTGTTGATGGGACACTTAGGTTGGTTCCATCTTCTGGCTATTGTAAGTAGAGCTGCAATGAACATTTTGGTACATGACTCTTTTTGAATTATGGTTTTCTCAGGGTATATGCCCAGTAGTGGGATTGCTGGGTCGTATGATAGTTCTATTTTTAGTTTTTAAAGGAAACTCCATACTGTTCTCCATAGTGGCTGTATCAACTTACATTCCCACCAACAGTGCAAGAGGGTTCCCTTTTGCCCACACCCTCTCCAACATTTATTGTTTGTAGATTTTTTGATGATGGCCATTTTGACTGGTGTGAGATGATATCTCATTAGTTTTGATTTGCAATTCTCTAATGATTAATGATGTTGAGCATTCTTTCATGTGTCTGTTGGCAATATGTATATCTTCTTTGGAGAAAAATCTATTTGGATATTCTGCCCATTTTTGGATTGGGTTTTTTGTTTTCTTGATATTGAGCTGCATGAGCTGCTTGTAAATTTTGGAGATTAATCCTTTGTCAGCTGCTTCATTTGCAAATATTTTCTCCTATTCTTAGGGTTGTCTTTTGGTCTTGTTTATGGTTTTCTTTGCTGTGTAAAAGCTTTGAAGTTTCATTAGGTCTCATTTGCTTATTTTTGTTTTTATTTCCATTTCTCTAGGAGGTGGGTCAAAAAGGATCTTGCTGTGATTTATGTCGTAGAATGTTACGCCTATGTTTTCCTCAAAGAGTTTGATGATATCTGGCCTTACATTCAGGTCTTTAATACATTTTGAGTTTATTTTTGTGTATGGTGTTAGGGAGTGTTCTAATTTCATTCTTTTACATGTAGCTGTCCAGTTTTCCCAGCACCACTTATTGAAGAGGCTGTCTTTTCTCCACTGTATATTCTTGCCTCCTTTATCAAAGATAAGGTATCATATGTGCATGGGTGTATCTCTGGGCTTTCTCTCCTGTTCCACTGATCTATATTTCTGTTTCTGTGCCAGTACCATACTGTATTGATTACTATAGCTTTGTAGTATAGTCTGAAGTCAGGGAGCCTGATTCCTCCAGCTCAATTTTCCTGTCTCAAAATTGCTTTCCCAAATTTAGCAGAAGGAAAGAAATCATAAAGATCAGATCAGAAATAAATGAAAAAGAAATGAAGGGAAAGATAGCAAAGATCAATAAAACTAGAAGCTGGTTCTTTGAGAAGATAAACAAAATTGATAAACCATTAGCCATACTTAACAAGAGAGAAAGGGAGAAGACTCAAATCAATAGAATTAGAAATGAAAAAGGAGAAGTAACAACTGACACTGCACAAATACAAAGGATCATGAGAAATTACTACAAGCAACTCTATGCCAATAAAATTGACAACCTGGAAGAAATGGACAAATTCTTAGAAATGCACAACCTTCCAAGACTGAACCAGGAAGAAATAGAAAATATGAACAGACCAATCACAAGCACTGAAATTGAAACCGTGATTAAAAATCTTCCAAAAAAAAAGCCCAGGACCAAATGGCTTCACAGGCAAATTCTATAAAACATTTAGAGAAGAGCTAACACCTATCCTTCTCAAACTCTTCCAAAATATAGCAGAGGGAGGAACATTCCCAAACTCATTTTATGAGGCCACCATCACCCTGATACCAAAACCAGACAAAGATGTCACAAAGAAATAAAACTACAGGCCAATATCACTGATGAACATAGATGCAAAAACCCTTGACAAAATACTGGCAAACAGAATCCAACAGCCCAAAAGAGTCATACACTGTGATCAACTGGGGTTTATCCCAGGGATGCAAGGATTCTTCAATATATGCAAATCTATCAACATGATACACCATATTAACAAGTTGAAGGAGAAAAAGCATATGATCATCTCAATAGATGCAGAGAAATCTTTCAACAAAATTCAACACCGATTTATAATAAAAACCCTGAAGAAAGTAGGCATAGAGGGAACTTTCCTCAACATAATAAAGGTCATATATGACAAACCCACAGCCAACATTGTCCTCAATGGTGAAAAACTGAAACCATTTCCACTGAGATCAGGAACAAGACAAGGTTGCCCACTCTCACCACTCTTATTCAACGTAGTGTTGGAAGTTTTAGCTGTAGCAATCAGAGAAGAAAAAGAAATACAAGGAATCCAAATTGGAAAAGAAGAAATAAAGCTGTCACTGTTTGCAGATGACATCATACTATACATAGAGAATCCTAAAGATGCTACCAGAAAACTACTAGAGTTAATCAATGAATTTGGTAAAGTAGCAGGATACAAAATTAATGCACAGAAATCTCTTGCATTCCTATACACTAATGATGAAAAATCTGAAAGTGAAATTAAGAAAACACTCCCATTTACCACTGCAACAAAAAGAATAAAATATCTAGGAATACACCTACCTAAGGAGACGAAAGACCTGTATGCCAAAAATTATTAGACACTGATGAAAGAAATAAAAGATGATGCAAATAGATGGAGAGATATACCATGTTCTTGGATTGGAAGAATCAACATTGTGAAAATGACTCTACTACCCAAAGCAATCTACATGTTCAATGCAATCCCTATCAAACTAGCACTGGCATTTTTCACAGAACTAGAACAAAAATTTTTACAGTTTGTATGGAAACACAAAAGACCCCGAATGGCCAAAGCAATCTTTAGTATGCTTTATAAAATTTTCTACTGGCAATACAGCAGCTACCCAACAGAAGGCATTGCATATGATGTCTTTTTATGCTCATGGGATCAGCAAATTCAGCCAACAGAGACTACACCGATAGTGTTGCTTCATTCTTTTGCTATGACCATGTACTTTTTAGACTCTACACTAATTATATCTTTGTAATTTAAAAGTGTTTTCATTCAAACATTAACTGTATTCTTTTAAAATTCCACATGTAATTAATAAGGATTCCTTGACTTTCATATTTTAAAAATTTTAACACAAAATTTTTACAGAAATTTTAACATAAAGGTTAGAAAAACATTTCTGTCATGTTTTGAAGCATGGTTTCTGGCAATAGATCTATTATTTTTGATTTGAAATACTGAGAGATTTTCCAGCCACGGAAGAGAGAAAAGATATCTTCCAAAATTAGATTTTCCCATGAGTATTTATATTAGTCAGGTGTGCTATAGGAACAATTAAACCCATGAATCTTCATGTATTTGCAGCATCAAAATGTGTATTCTTTATGTTGTGTGTTTAATGTGGGCCATATCTTGGAGTGGGAGTTGAGGTAGAAAGTGAACTCTGCTAGACTTAATCACTCAGGTCCTAAGGCTAATAGAAGCTGCACAACACTGTAGCTGTACTGTCTGGAACATGAGGGCTCTGGGCTGGCTAGGGAATGTGGAGAGACAGCATGGCACTTGTACACCAGTTCTTAAGTGCCTCAGCCTTAAAGTGACATTTGTTGATTCTTCCCACATTTCTTTGGATCTTTGGCTAAAATTAGTCACATGGCCATGCAAAGTAACTGTAAGGAAGATTAGGAAATGTGAAGAAGCAAATAGATATTTATTAATCAAAAAAATGCCTTTGATATACCAACCATTGTAGTTGGTTGGTATAATATACTTATTTTGAAGTATATTAACCTAATCTAATCCTTGGGCCTGAGGGCAAATTTTCATGACGTATGTAGATTTGCCAGAATTTACCTCCCATTTCTTCAATATACAAAATAAAAGTTTTGGATAATGATGTTACACATGGTTTATACTAGTTGTTGAGTGACAAACAAAATACCATATTGTAAATGTCGTGTGATAGTATCTTAAAAACAGTAAATTTCTGTATTTAGAACTTTTTTTTTTGGTTAAAATATTCAAATATTAACCAAGGCTCTCTCTCTCCTTTTCCTCCCTTCAGTAAATAGAATTTTAGCTGATGGATTCAATGGAAATGAATGATCCCCATTCATTGTCCATTAGATGAATATACATCATCTAATGGACAAAAGGGCCGAAAAGATAAGATACTAAAAAAGATAAGAATTTTGACTGTTCATAAATCCTATCATGTCTTAGTAAGAAAGTCTTCATATCCAAGTTTGGATGAATGAATGGCTAAGATGAATAATGATAGCAATAATGATCAGTCCCCCCAAGACTTACTAATAGTTTTGCGAGGTACTTTTCTTACATTCTTTTATTAATTCATTCAGTAAAAAATCAATTATTGGATGCCTACTCTATGCCAGCCTTTTTTCTCACTCTAAAATACAGCAGTATATAAAATAGACAAGCTCCTTGTTCATGTGGAGCATAAATTCTAATGTGAAAGGACAGAAAATAGTCAGTAGAAACCCAAGAGTCGTATTGAGAAGGAAATAAAACAAATAAAACATGACAATGGAACAGAGATTGACTGGTAAACAATATTCAAAGACATGCTGTTAGTCAATATGATGGAACAAAATGGAGGCTATTGGATTTGACATTTGAGAATTTATTGGTGGCTCTTGTTGGGGTGGGGGGCAGGGCTAAATAAGATTGCAACTCATTGAGTAAAATATGAAGAAATGGTGTCAGTGAAGAGAGGATGCTCTTTTAAGGAGGTTGACTGTAAAGAAATAATTCAGTTGCTTGTGGAAGAGGCAGCGGTGAAGGCAGGACTTTTTAAATTTTGTTTTTTTACAATTCACCTTTTTAGGGAATCTTTGTTTACTTCTTATGGCACTTCTATATTTTTTTCTTATACTTTTTGTAAAAATGTGTTAGCTCTAATAGAAGGATAGCTCATATTTACTGAGCATTTACTATGAGTCTGTCATAGTAACTGTCACAACAATCTAATCAATCTAATGAATTATCAATATTCCTTTTTACGTATAGGGCTGGCAGGCTCTTAAAGTGGTCCCTATGACTCCTGCTTCATGGAATTCATGGCCTGTGTGATCTTCTCCTCTTGAGTGTGAATGAAAATCATAGGGTAAAGGCAAAGATAATGAGACGTACATAATTACAGGTATGCGATTATATTACATTAGATTGTAGCATCTGTGTCACTGGAGTCTCCCTCTCTTGCTGGCTTTGGAGAGGTTGAACTCCACATTGGGGATACCACGTGGCAGGAGCTGCAGGTGGTTTCTAGAAAATTGAGAGTGTCTTCTGGCCAAGAATCAGCAAAAACCTGAAATCTTTGGTTGTAAAGCTACAAGGAACTGAACTTTGCTAACAAGCTGAGTGTAGAAGCAGATCCTAGCCTTGTCATGCCTCAGATGAGCTTACAGACCAGTCCACCTTGACTGCAACCTTGTGAGACACTAAGTAGAGGACGCAGCTAAGCCATGCCCAGACTCCTGCCCAGCAGAAACTGTGAAATAATAAGTATGTGTTGTTTTAAGGTCTGAAGTTTGCAGCAATTTGTTATACAAAAATAGAGAATTAAAACAACCTGTAAGGAAATTCAGAAAAAATAATTTATTTGACAAAAGATCAAACAGCTAGTGGTATAACCAGAAATAGACTTCAGGTAGTTTAACTGCAAAGTCCTCACTCCTTAACTATTGTGTTCTACTGTCTCTGTGTCAGACCATAGATAAGCTCTTTAAGGAAGGTCACTGTTTCTTATTTAAGGGAAGCAATATTGTCACATAAAGACCATAGCTTTGGACTAAAAAGGAAATTATCATGATCTTGGCTTTGCCAATTAATATAATTTAGAGGCAAATTGTTAAACTCAATTAGTCTTGTTTTCTCATTTGCAAAGTAATATCAATTTTAGAATTTGTTTTGAAGATTAAATTTTGTGTTATATATAAAAAACCTAAAACCATATAGACACTCAATAAACATTTTTTCTTTAATTTATTTATTCTCCCACCATGTAATATTCCCTGTATGTTTCACAATGATAGAATGAGCAATTTCAGTAATACTCTAGAATCTATTTTGCTTGTCCTAAGGAAGCTAACACCTCTTTGAATGTGACACTGGCTTTTTAATGATATCTACCTTAATATAGGTGAAAGATAGAATTATGTGCTCTAAGACTGTATACTAATATGACTTCTTTATAACCAAATAGGAAACTCATCTTGGTTAGCTCTTCCTAAAACCCAGAGAGCTGGCAAGAGGCAGTGATGAAGGAGTTAAAAGAGACTGCTATTGGCAAGTCTCCTTAAATCAAGTGCCTGTTGCCAACAATGGGGAACGGGTAAAGAGAGGGGGCCTGGTGATAGCAGGAGGAGGTGAAATAAATAGTCCTTCTAGCCAGCACAAATCTCCCTTCTATAGGCAAGAGGGGAATGGCAGAGACAGTTATAAAGGGTCTTTTATGCAAAGCATTTCAAAGGGCTATGATGAAAATACCCTATAAAATACACTCTTAGCATATTAGCCAACAGCTAAGCCTAGACAAATAAGAGCATTTTCAATTTTGCTCTTAGAAGTCTCAAAGGAGCTGGAAGTTCATACAGCTGCAGAAAAAAAGAAAAAAAAAAGGTGAGTTTGAATGTGGTCTGAAGAAAATATTCTTGCCTTATTGAATCAAGTTGAACAGGGACCACTACTGGAAAGCAAATCCCTGAAGATGGATGTCGTACAAGAGGAAAGATTCTCTGAAAGGGAACTGAGATCTTGCCTGTAGAAATCTCTGCAAATCAGGAATGAGGTCTATAAATGAGTCAAGGGTCTGAGAGAAAAGAAAGACCACTCTATTAAATGCAGACAATAAATACAGCTGGGTCCCAGGGAAGACCTTCACTATTCCCAACGTGTCCGGAGTTAAATGTTAGTGCTGGTGTAAAATGTGCACAAACCTATTGTATGAATCCTGTAGTTGAAACCTTGACAGAGAACTGACACT
Organism: Lipotes vexillifer; assembly: GCF_000442215.2. Lineage (NCBI taxonomy): Eukaryota > Metazoa > Chordata > Mammalia > Artiodactyla > Lipotidae > Lipotes > Lipotes vexillifer. The sequence continues at coordinate 1,967,745 of NW_006791661.1, forward strand.
TTCACTTTTCCACTAAACTCTTAAGTACAATAAGAGCCTAGTTTGGAGATCAAAGGCTGAAAGATATGCAGCAGAAAAGAACAAGCAAAAGACTTCAAAACAAAGGTTGACGTTTTGCAGAATTTTGAATTAACTCCACCAGCTAGACATTGACTAATTTTTTTTTAGGCATATTTCTTTTTTTTTTTACATCTTTATTGAAGTATAATTGCTTTACAATGGTGTGCTAGTTTCTGCTTTATAACAAAGTGAATCAGTTATACATATACATATGTTCCCATATCTCTTCCTTCTGGCATCTTCCTCCCTCCCACCCTTCCTATCCCACCCTTCTAGGTGGTCACGAAGCACCGAGCTGATCTCTCTGTGCTATACGGCTGCTTCCCAATAGCTATCTATTTTACGTTTGGTAGTGTGCATATATCCATGCCACGCTCTCGTTTTGTCACAGCTTACACTTCCCCTTCCCCATATCCTCAAGTCCATTCTCTAGTAGGTCTGTGTATTTATTCCTGTCTTATCCCTAGGTTTTTCATGACATTTTTTCCCGATAAATTCCATACATATGTGTTAGCATATGGTATTTGTCTTTCTCTTTCTGACTTACTTCACTCTGTATGACAGACTCTAGGCCCATCCACCTCATTACAAATAGCTCAATTTCGTTTCTTTTTATGGCTGAGTAATATTCCATTGTATATATGTGCCACATCTTCTTTATCCATTCATCCGATGATGGGCACTTAGGTTGTTTCCATCTCCGGGCTATTGTAAATAGAGCTGCAATGAATATATTGGTACACAACTCTTTTTGAATTATGGTTTTCTCAGGGTATATGCCCAGGAGTGGGATTGCTGAGTCACATGGTAGTTCTATTTTTAGATTTTTAAGGAACCTCCATACTGTTCTCCATAGTGGCTGTACCAATTCACATTCTCACCAGCAGTGCAAGAGTGTTCCCTTTTCTCCACACCCTCTCCAGCATTTATTGTTTGTAGATTTTTTGATGATGGCCATTCTGTCTGGTGTGAGATGATATCTCATTGTAGTTTTGATTTGCATTTCTCTAATGATTAATAATGTTAAGCATTCTTTCATGTGTTTGTTGGCAGTCTGTATATCTTCTTTGGGGAAATGTCTATTTAAGACTTCTGCCGATTTTTGGAGTGTGTTTTTTGGTTTTTTGTTATTGAGCTGCTTGTAAATTTTGGAGATTAATCCTTTGTCAGTTGCTTCATTTGCTTCATTTGCAAATATTTTCTCCCATTCTGAGGGCTGTCTTTTGGTCTTGTTTATGGTTTCCTTTGCTGTGCAAAAGCTTTGAAGTTTCATTAGGTCCCATTTGTTTATTTTTGTTTTTATCTCCATTACTCTAGGAGATGGGTCAAGAAGGATCTTGCTGTGATTTATGTCATAGAGTGTTCTGCCTATGTTTTCCTCTAAGAGTTTGATAGGTGGGTCAAAAAGGATCTTGCTGTGATTTATGTCATAGAGTGTTCTGCCTATGTTTTCCTCTAAGAGTTAGGTAGTTCCTGGCCTTACATTTGGGTCTTTAATCCATTTTGAGCTTATTTTTGTGTATGGTGTTAGGGAGTGAGCTAATATCATACATTTACTTGTACCTGTCCAGTTTTCCCAGCACCACTTATTGAAGAGGTTGTCCATTCTCCACTGTACATTCCTGCCTCCTTTGTCAAAGATAAGGTGACCATATGCTCATGGGTTTATCTCTGGGCTTCCTATCCTGTTCCATTGATCTATATTTCTGTTTCTGTGCCAGTACCATACTGTCTTGATTTCTATAGCTTTGTAGTATAGGCTGAAGTCAGGGAGCCTGATTCCTCCAGCTCCGTTTTCTGTTATCAAGATTGCTTTGGCTATTTGGGGTCTTTTGTGTTTCCATACAAATTGTGAAACTTTTTGTTCTAGTTCTGTGAAAAATGCCAGTGGTAGTTTGATAGAGATTGCATTGAATCTGTAGATTGTTTTGGGTAGTAGAGTCATTTTCACAATGTTGGTTCTTCCAATCCAAAACATGGTATATCTCTCCATCTATTTGTATCATCTTTAATTTCTTTCATCAGTTTCTTATAATTTTCTGCACACAGGTCTTTTGTCTCCTTAGGTTGGTTTATTCCTAGATATTTTATTCTTTTTGTTGCAATGGTAAATGGGAGTGGTTTCTTGATTTCACTTTCAGAATTTTCATCATTAGGTATAGGAATGCCAGAGATTTCTGTGTATTAATTTTGTATCCTGCTACTTTACCAAGTTCATTGATTAGCTCTAGTAGTTTTCTGGTAGCATCTTTAGGATTCTCTATGTATAGTATGATGTCATCTGCAAACAGTGACAGATTTACTTCTTCTTTTCCGATTTGGATTACTTTTATTTCCTTTTCTTCTCTGATTGCTGTGGCTAAAACTTCCAAAACTATGTTGAATAAGAGTGGTGAGAATGGGCAACCTTGTCTTGTTCCTGATCTTACTGGAAATGCTTTCAGTTTTTCACCATTGAGGATGATGTTGGCTGTGGGTTTGTCACTTATGGCCTTTATTATGTTGAGGAAAGTTCCCTCTATTCCTACTTTCTGCAGGGTTTTTCTCATAAATGGGTGTAGAATGTTGTCGAAAGCTTTCTCTGAATCTATTGAGATGATCATATGCTTTTTCTCCTTCAATTTGTTAATATGGTGTATCATGTTGATTGATTTGCCTATATTGAAGAATCCTTGCATTCCTGGAATAAACCCCACTTGATCATGGTGTATGATCCTTTTAATGTGCTGTTGGATTCTGTTTGCTAGTATTTTGTTGAGGATTTTTGCATCTATGTTCATCAGTGATATTGGCCTGTGGTTTTCTTTCTTTGTGACATCCTTGTCTGGTTTTGGTATCAAGGTGATGGTGGCCTCGTAGAATGAGTTTGGGAGTGTTCCTCCCTCTGCTATATTTTGGAAGAGTTTGAGAAGGATAGGTGTTAGCTCTTCTCTAAATGTTTGATAGAATTTGCCTGTGAAGCCGTCTTGCCCTGGGCTTTTGTTTGTTGGAAGATTTTAAATCACAGTTTCAATTTCAGTGCTTGTGATTAGTCTGTTCATATCTTCTCTTTCTTCCTGATTCAGTCTTGGCAGGTTGTGCATTTCTAAGAATTTGTCCATTTCTTCCAGGTTGTCCATTTTATTGGCATAGAGTTTCTTGTAGTAATCTCTCATGATATTTTGTATTTCTGCCGTGTCAGTTGTTACTTCTCCTTTTTCCTTTCTAATTCTATTGATTTGAGTCTTCTCCTTTTTTTTCTTGATGAAATAGTTTATCAATTTTGTTTATCTTCTCAAAGGACCAGCTTTTAGCTTTATTGATCTTTGCTATTGTTTCCTTCATTTCTTTTTCATTTATTTCTGCTCTGATCTTTATGATTTCTTTCCTTCTGCTAACTTTGGGGGTTTTTGGTTCTTCTTTCTCTAATTGCTTTAGGTGCAAGGTTAGGTTGTTTATTCGAGATGTTTCCTGTTTCTTAAGGTAGGATTGTATTGCTATAAACTTCCCTCTTAGAACTGCTTTTGCTGCATCCCATATTTTTTGGGTCATCGTGTCTCCATTGTTATTTGTTTCTAAGTATTTTTTGATTTCCTCTTTGATTTCTTCTGTGATCACTTCGTTACTAAGTAATGTATGGTTTAGCCTCCATGTGTTTGTAATTTTTACAGAACTTTTCCTGTAATTGATATCTAGTCTCATAGCATTGTGGTCAGAAAAGATACTTGATACGAGTTCAATTTTTTAAATTGACCAAGGCTTGATTTGTGACCCAAGATATGATCTATCCTGGAGAATGTTCCATGAGCACTTGAGAAAAGTGTATTTTTTTGTTTTTGGATGGAATGTCCTATTAATATCCATTAAGTCCATCTTGTTTAATGTATCCTTTAAAGCTTGTGTTTCCTTATTTATTATCATTTTGGCTGATCTGTCCAGTAGAGAAAGTGGGGTGTTAAAGTCCCCCACTATGAATGTGCTGCTGTCGATCTCCCCTTTTATGGCTGTTAGTATTTGCCTTATGTATTGAGGTGCTCCTATGTTGGGTGCATAAATATTTACAATTGTTATATCTTCTTCTTGGATCAATCCCTTGATCATTATGTAGTGTCCATCTTTGTCTCTTCTAATAGTCTTTATTGTAAAGTCTATTTTGTATGATATGAGGATTGCTACTCCAGCTTTCTTTTGGTTTCCATTTGCATGGAATACCTTTTTCCATCCCCTCACTTTCAGTCTGTATGTGTCTCTAGGTCTGAAGTGGGTGTCTTGTAGACAGCATATATATGGGTCTTGTTTTTGTATTCATTCAGCCAGTCTGTGTCTTTTGGTGGGAACATTCAATACATTTACATTTAAGGTAATTATCAATATGTATGTTCCTATTCCCATTTTCCTAATTATTTTGTGTTTGGTATTGTAGGTCTTTTCCTTCTCTTGTGTTTCTTGCCTAGAGAAGTTCCTTTAGCATTTGTTGTAAAGCTGGTTTGGTGGTGCTGAACTCTCTCAGCTTTTGCTTTTTTGTAAAGGTTTTAATTTCTCCATCAAATCTGAATGAGATCCTTGCTGGGCAGAGTAATCTTGGTTGTAGGTTTTTCTCCTTCATCACTTTAAATATGTCCTGGCACTCCCTTCTGGCTTGCAGTGTTTCTGCTGAAAGATCAGCTGTTAAGCTTATGGGGATTCCCTTGTGTGTTATTTGTTGTTTTGCCCTTGCTGCTTTTAATATATTTTCTTTGTATTTAATTTTTGACAGTTTGATTCATATGTGTCTTGGCATATTTCTCCTCGGATTTATCCTGTATGGGACTCTCTGTGCTTCCTGGACTTGATTAACTATTTCCTTTCCCATATTAGGGAAGTTTTCAACTATAATCTCTTCCAATATTTTTTCAGTCCCTTTCTCTTTCTCTTCCTCTTCTTGAACCCCTATAATTCGAATGTTGGTGCATTCAATGTTGTCGTAGAGGTCTCTGAGATCGTCCTCAGTTCTTTTCATTCTTTTTTCTTTATTCTGCTCTGCAGTAATTATTTCCACTACTTTATCTTCCAGGTCACTTATCCATTCTTCTGCCTCAGTTATTCTGCTATTGATCACTTCTAGAGTATTTATTGTGTTATTCATCATTGCTTGTTTCATCTTTAGTTCTTCTAGGTCTTTGTTAAATGTTGCTTGCATTTTCTCTATTCTATTTCCAAGATTTTGGATCATCTTTACTGTCATTATTCTGAATTCTTTTTCAGGTAGACTGCCTATTTCCTCTTCATTTGTTAGGTCTGGTGGGTTTTTATCTTGCTCCTTCATCTGCTGTGTGCTTTTCTGTCTTCTCATTTTGCTTATCTTACTGTATTTGGGGTCTCCTTTTTGCAGGCTGCATGTTCGTAGATCCCGTTGCTTTTGGTGTCTGTCCCCAGTGGCTAAAGTTGGTTCAGTGGGTTGTATAGGCTTCTGGTGGAGGGGACTAGTGCCTATGTTCTGGTGGATGAGTGTGGATCTTGTCTTTCTGGTGGGCAGGTCCATTTCTGGTGATGTGTTTTGGGGTGTCTGTGGACTTATTATGATTTTAGGCAGCCATCCACATGGCTCAGAATAAAAGGGAGAAAAAGTAGAAAGAAAGAAAGAAAGAAAGAAAGGAGTGAAGGAAGGAAGGAAGGAAGGAAGGAGGGAAGGAGGGAAGGAAAGAAGAAAGAAAAGAGGAAAAGAAAGGAAGGAAGGAAGGAGGGAAGGAAGAAAGAAAAGAAAGAAAGAAAGAGGATAAAATAAAATAAAGTACAGTAAAATAAAATATAGTTGTTAAAATAAAAAATAATTATTAAGAAAAAACTTTTTAAAAGAAGAAAAACAACAACAACAACAAAAAACCCAAAATGGACGTATAGAACCTTAGGAGAAATGCTGACAGCAAAGCTATACAGACAAAATCCCACACACAAGCATACACATACACACTCACAAAAAGAGTAAAAGCGGAAAAAATAATAAATCTTGCTCTCAAAGTCCACCTCCTCAATTTGGGATGATTCATTGTCTATTCATGTATTCCACAGATCCAGGGTACATCAAGTTGATGGTGGAGCTTTAAACCGCTGCTTCTGAGGCTGCTGGGAGAGATTTCCCTTTCTCTTCTTTGTTTGCACAGCTCCCGAGGCTCAGCTTTGTATTTGGCCCTGCCTCTGTGTGTAGGTCGCCAGAGGGCGTCTGTTCTTCACTCAGACAGGACGTGGTTAAAGGAGCAGCTGATCTGGGGGCTCTGGCTCACTCAGGCTGGGGGGGAGGGAGGGGTACGGAGTGCGGGGAGACACTGCGGCGGCAGAGGCCAGCGTGACGTTGCAGCAGCCTGAGGCACGCCGTGCGTTCTCCCGGGGAAGTTGTTCCTGGATCCCGGGACCCTAGCAGTGGCGGGCTGCACAGGCTCCCTGGAAGGGAGGTGTGGATAGTGACCTGTGCTTGCACACAGGCTTCTTGGTGGCAGCAGCAGCAGCCTTAGCATCTCATGCCCGTCTCTGGGGTCCGCGCTGTTAGCTGAAGCTCACGCCCATCTCTGGAGTTCCTTTAAGCAGCGCTCTTAATCCCCTCTCCTAGCGCACCAGGAAACAAAGAGGGAAGAAAGTCTCTTGCCTCTTCGGCAGGTCCAGACATTTCCCCGGACTCCCTTCCGACTAGCCGTGGTGCACTAACCCCCTGCAGGCTGTGTTCATGCTGCCCACCCCAGTCCTCTCTCTGCATTCGAAGCCCGAGCCTCAGCTCCCAGCCCCGCCCCCCCCGGCAGGTGAGCAGACAAGCCTCTCAGGCTGGTGAGTACCAGTCGGCACCGCTCCTCTGTGCGTTAATCTCTCCACTTTGCCCTCCTCACCCCTGTTGCTGTGCTCTCCTCCGAGGCTCCAAATCTTTCCCCCTCCGTCACTCGCAGTGTCTGCCCGCGAAGGGGTTTCCTAGTGTGTGGAAACCTTTCCTCCTTCACAGCTCCCTCCCACTGGTGCAGGTCCCGTCCCTATTCTTTTGTCTCTGCTTATTCTTTTTTCTTTTGCCGTACCCAGGTACGTGGGGAGTTTCTTGCCTTTTGGGAGGTCTGAGGTCTTCTGCCAACGTTCAGTATGTGTTCTGTAGGACTTGTTCCACGTGTAGATGTATTTCTGGTGTATCTGTGGGGAGGAAGGTGATCTCCGTGTCTTACTCTTCCACCATCTTCCCAATCTACTAGATTAATTTTTTACAAAAGGCATATTGAGCTACGACTTTAAATATTCAGAGAGATTATTTTACTAGGAGTTCCAAATAAAGGTAACAAAATGGAAGCCTGGCATACTGTATTGAATTGTACCACAAATGTGAGACTATTACTATGTTTTTTTAATGAGTTGTAAAATAATGATGGAATATCAGGAGAAAGCATCATTTATGACATGTCTTTATTTTAAATTGTTTGACTATTCGTTTTAGCTTCAAAATATATTGAGAATTCAATCATTTCTCATCACCTCTGCTACTACCACACTCATTCATTATAGCATCATTTCTCCATGGAAGAATTGTAGTGACCTTGTCATTTTCTTCATGTCTTTAAATTTAGCCCCCTAAATTCTATTCTCTATATAAAATACAGATTGATACTTGTAAAATACAACTTATGTTATGTTATTCTTTTGCTCAAAGTCTGCCTATGGCTTGGCATCTAATTCAAAATAAAATCCAAATCCTTTTCATGACTTACAAAGCTCCTCATGATCAGATCCCATCACTTCCTTGGTTCCATATCCTGACACTCTCATCCTTCCTGGACCTTATATCACAAAAAAAGTAAGTGATAGACTCAGTTTTTACCTCTGTGTCTTTTTACTACACAATCCTGTCTCTAACCACAACATTCTTTTCCTAATAACGGCATGTTGGATCCCAATATTCATTTGTATTTTTCTAAATGTTTCAGGACCATCTGTATGCTAAATAATTTATTCTAAAAATTTGCCTGGGATCAAGGTTAAACTTTTTGGAAATCAAATAATGATTGTTATAGATTTTTGATGCCTTTGAACTTCTCCGTGATTCCTCATAAACCACCCATACAGTATGTGCCTTAAAAATGTTTAAAATCTATGAATCAATAATTTTTAATCTGTGAATCTATCCAATGTATGTATATTTAGGTACAGCTGGAGTTATATGCATTGACATCAAAGTTTTGTGTACATTGATCTCCAGCCTCAGATTTGCTTATAAATATAAAAATGGGAATGTGAGTGTAACAACTGCTGAATGGTAGGCACTCTGCTCTGATGCCAGTCAATTCAGACTAAAGCTGATCTCTTCCATGGTGGTAAGAGTTTGAGCATCTATCATTAGAGACCATGACTCCTAAGTTAAGAGCATCTGCTACTGGTTGCAGTGAGGCCAATTCCATGGTAGTCATCCACCAGGAAAATTTTCTAAACCCATTTTTCTGTACATCTCAGTTACTCTGGTGACAGCTCAAACTTTCAGCATTTCACTCCACCAATGCTTGCCCAAAAATGCTCATTCCTATAGTGGTCTGAACTTTCTTCTCTTCAACAAATTATATTACTGCCCCAATTTTTCTCTAAATATTGTTTTTTCCCTGGATCTTCTCTTTTCCATTCAGTGTGTGCCTTGAGTGCTCCTTTTACCTTTATACCTTATATTCATTGATTCATTTTCTGTTTCAGTTGTGTACCTTAACACGAGCCTCTCTCTGCCTGATTGACACCTCATGTTCTTTCAGATTTTGGCTCGTTTATCTCCTTCCTAAACCCTTCCTCTATCCTCATGTACCTACACCAGTTACCTTTTGAAAATGTTTATCATGCATCGTATTTCCTTCTAAATACATTTATCATACTGTTGACTGCTTTCTCTCATGTATTGCTTATTATACTGTAAGCTCTCCAAGGGAAAAAGGCTACTGCTCTTTTTCACATTTTTATCACTACCATGGTAGTTTTAAGAAGAGCCCCTATGCATCTAGCATTGACTTTAAAAGATAAGTATTCTAGAACCTAGAGAAACAGAGTACATCTGATTGATGGAACACTAAAGTCATCAGACACAGAAGATAAATGAAATTTTTTTACCCTGGGTGTACTTTTTTCTTGAACATATTATTTTACATTAGCATTTCTTTCTGTAGCATATTTTGCCTTGTTATGAAACATTCCAAATAATTGAAATTATAAAAAGACAAATATATAAAGCTATAAAAAAGAGAATTATATAAATATTATAATTTTTAAAAATTCACTTCACTTTATTTTTATTTTACTTTACTTTTTATTTTAAGTAATAACAGTTTACAGATAAATGTGAAGCCTCTCTGTGCATTCCTACATAATGGCATATACCTCCTTCACTCTTTCTGTATTTTGTACTTATTTCTTCCTTGTAGTTTCTATACCTTTATCACATATACCTGTATCCACAAAGCAAATAATTTTATTTTTTATGTTCTAAAATTTATATAAATGCTGTCAAGCTATCAACTAAAGTTGTAGTCATCTGAAGGCTTGACTGGAACTGTAGAATCCCTTTTGAGATAACTCACTCATATGGCTGTTAGTAGACCTGCATTTCTCAACACACAGATCTCTCCATAGGGCTGCTGGAGAGTCCTCTTATATGGCAGTTGTCTTCCTCAGAGTGAGTGACGTAAGAAAGCAAGACGGAAGTCATGTGTTTTGTGTGGCCTAGCCCAGGAAATCATGTACTGTCATTTCCACGATATCTTATTGGTTATAGAAGCCAGCCTTATTTAATATTTGAGGAGTAAACAAGGGCCCAGAAGCTAAGGATTGGAAGCCCCCTTGGACACTGGCTACCACAATTTTCTAACGACTTTACAAGGTCTTTAATGTTGGGTCAGAGGTCCTGTCTCAAAGTGATATTGGAGACTTCAAGCCAGGCCTAGCTATGTCTAATTTTTTCTGACTTTTAAAAAGCTTGCTACCTATGGCAAAAAATGAAGGCATAGAAGTGGTTTCGTCAAACGAATTTCATGAACCTTACACCAGCTTGTGGTTTCTAGCAATGAAACTGAATCAGGTCCTCTGCTCACATGGGACACTGCCACATAAGCCACTTTCTTTTTACTTATGGATATAGAATCCGTTAAATGTGTGCTTTAGCCCCATGCAATGTTTTGTGTTCTGATTCTGGTACATGTGAGTTTTGCCTTGATTCCCATATATGACTAAATATATATATATATATATATATATATATATATATATATATATATATATATCACATCATTACCATGTATTTGTCACAGAATGAATATATCAAAGTGCAAAATTTACTATTTTGTTTGGTAGCTTCCTTAATCACCAGCCAGAAAAACTTGGTGCATGTTCTTAAAACTTATAACACAGTTTTAAAATTAGTTTATGTGTGGCTTCTGGAAAAAAGGAATAACAGTGGGCATCCAGAGTCATTGTTAGTGTGTGGGAGGTGATCTCTGAAGAGTCATGAAGGTGTGAAGAAGAAAGTTTCATTATATTACCTTGACTCAATTTAAGACATGAGTAGGAGAACAACATAAAATTGGCCGTAAAGATTTAGCAAATCCTTGGCTTCAGAAAACTCAAAGGTAAGATGGTAGCTTTCCTAGAACACTGCCACCAGTCACAAACTGGTATCTAATTATGGTTCTTTTATGGTTTGAGAGTAAATATTGGGTACAAATATAGAATAAAATTCTAGGCTAATGTATGAATAGTCACTTCACAATTATTTGACAGGTGGACAATTATTGGAACTGTGTTCATTTGTATAATAGAGATGATTTTGTTTCACTTGGTTTCTTTCTGATATTGCCTGGCATTTCTTCATTAGTGAATGTCTTCACATTAATTGTAATTCCACTGTTTGACTTAATCTGACACTTGCAATGCATATGATATCTTATTTACTTATTGATAAATTATCTCATAACAGTCTATGAGATCCATGTCCAAATGACTATAATCACTCAAATAGTCTTGGAAAATAATGGGCAACATTAGAAATGTCAATACCCAAGCAGAAAATTATTTTGACTAGTGAAGTTGAGAATTTATCAATAATTATTCTTCCATGCTGTTACCAGATATGTCTTTACAAGGTCAATTTCTGTGTCCAATGTGATGAGAGCATAGAAAAATTCAAGTGCGTGTTGACTGTCAAGTATAGTTCTCTGAAAGAATGAGTAAACTTTTACATAAAACATTAAAAATGTTAAGTCGGCTGCTGAGAAATAGTGTTTATGTTTACAAATAAAATAAGAACATGAAACTAGAGCATGAAAGGAAGTTGAAATTTCAGAGATGACTGAGGTGTCATCAAGGGAAAGAAAAATGTATAGATTTCAAGAGAATTCATGTTCAGACTGAATATGATATATGAATGCCCCAACCTTATCCTCTGACTTTGAATGTTGAAATAAACCATACTTCCAGCACAGTAGATGCTTTTGGAAAGAATTTGATTTTGCAATCTTCAAAAAATCCTGAAGAGTTAGGAAAAGGAATGCAAGGGAAAGAGCTATTTCCAAATAAAATAAGCAGAAATGGACTGATAAAGAGCTAATAAATCCAAATGAAAGAGCTCCTTCTAACCTGAGTGACAACCATATGCTAGGTACTATGAAGGGTACTTTAAAATATAGGATGCATATAATTCTCAAAAATGAGGTCAGGCATTGAAATGTATTATCTAGTTGCCAATGGAGAATGAAATAGTTCCTGGATCCTAAACTCTAAGCAGAAACTGAATTTCAAGTTCCTTGTGGTCTTTAGTTTCCTCAGTTTGCTAAAACACTCTAGTAAAACACTGAAAATAATCTCAAAAGAGAAAGAATTATAACCAGTTTCAAAAAGATAGAATAAAAAATCTACATAAGTACAATTGACTTTTGTGTTGAGATGGAAGGATAATGTTACACACTTAGTATATTTTTTGTATTTCTCTAATTCTAATAACATTCAACTAATGATTTTGCTGAGTCAAAGCATATAATATTAAAGAAACCCAGATAAGGAAATTATTTAGCAAGTGTCTTGAAAAGTACACAATGCATATAAATATACACTTGAAAACAAACAAGACTGTTAAAAAATGTGCCAAAATCCTTAACAGATACCTTACCAAAAAGACATACATGTTGCAAATAAGGCTATGGAGGAACATATGTCACAAGGAAACGTGAATAAAGCAACAAGGGCAGATCCATGTAAACTTACTAGAGTGGCCCAAATCGGGACAATGAGAACCTGGCCCAAATTGGGACACTGGGATCATGTGGAGCAGCATGAAGTCTATTCACTGCTGGTGGGGATGCAAAATGGGATGCATGTTTTGGTGGATTTTTACAAAACTAAACATACTCTTATGTTTCAGCAATAGTGTTCTTTTACATGTATCTGAAAGAAAAAAATTTATGTCCAGACAAAAAACCTGCCAATATATATATATATATAT